>NC_056595.1:23671171-23838671 GCF_018340385.1 Cyprinus carpio
TCTCATCCCCCCTCCGAGATAGTTGAAAAGTGTGAAACAAGGTTTACATCTCATTATGAAAAATGAATACGGTTTTGAACTGTGAGTTCTCTGTGTTGAATATTTAGTAGCCTAGCGTTTGGCCTATCATTCATTATAGCAGCGTTAGGCTGCGTGACTGTGAAAAACAGCTGCATTTGTGTTTGTGAGACAGATGTTGAGGTCCAATCCCATCATGTGAGGATCTATAAGAGCACAAACGAATCAAATCAAAAATCTCAAAGCTGTTCAGGATCAATCAGTCCAGTTTCAGGCATTCTCTTCTCCCACAGAGAGGCAGATATGAGGAGAAAGAGCAAAAACAACAGAGTTTCAGATCATCCTTGAGCAGCGCAGCATCAGTTCAGTCA
This sequence comes from Cyprinus carpio, assembly GCF_018340385.1. NCBI lineage: Eukaryota > Metazoa > Chordata > Actinopteri > Cypriniformes > Cyprinidae > Cyprinus > Cyprinus carpio. The sequence goes on from NC_056595.1 coordinate 23,671,561, forward strand.
CTGTGACTTGACTGACAGAGGGTTTTGGTACCAATTTTATCACTGTGTGACCCATTTACCACTGTGAAACTTATGGCCAGTAATAATGTCAGGCATCTCAGTGGACGCCACTGAGGTCAAGAGTGAATCATGTTAGATCCACTGCCACTGGAATCTAGATGGAGTTCCTGACTGGAGAGTCGTTTACATTCTCAAGTAGGGGAGTTTAGGAGCTTCTCCAGGTTTTCTGTAAGTACCAGTGTAAAGGCCCAGACACTACCAGCCTAATGTAACTTCAGGACTGGTTTTACAGGACATGGTAACTGTGTCTCCCTGGTTGAAAAACAGGTTTCACTGCAAGCGTCTGAAGTGACCGTCACTCCCAGCTGCTGATTCTACATCAAGAAAAAATGAACAAACATTCAGAATTCAGTATTTGTTGAAAGGACAGTGTTTCTAGCACAGATGGTCAGTTAGAATAGAGTATGTTTATTTCCTCACCTGTGAAACAGTAGCTAGTGAAAGATCCAGATGAAGATGGTGATGAAAGCTCATGGTTGCTGTTGTTCAGATTCTTCAAACTTCACCAGAGTTATAAAACCTCCTGAAGCTTGTGCTGCAATGTAAATCTGTGTACGGCTTACAGCAGATGATGCACATAAAACATTACAGCGTTTAGGATCTTTTCTCATTGTATGAGTCAAAAAAACATTTATATCATGTGTCTGAAGCTCTAGGCTTTCTCACAGTTTGCATCAAGAAACAAGTATATCACTGTGAACCCTTCATGAGAGGACAAAAGAGGTCAAATGTCATCAAAACATCTTTTAAAGCTGCTTCAATGATTTAAAATGCTTAGAGAAATAAATATATCATTAGATACTCAAAGTAAAAATGCCTAATAAATAATGTGATTACTATATGAATTCCGAATAATGTATTTATTGTAATCATTTAATTATTTTATGAACTTTTTATTTTTAAATAATTTAAGTTTCAGCTCAATAAGACATTTAGAGATCATTTAGGCTGTTTTTAGTGAAAGTCATCAATTATCCAATATAATCAGTGTGGCTGTGAGTGGGTCGTGGAGTTGTGTTCTTGGAGTGTGACGGAGGTTTGTACGGACTATTATCACTGTTGTGAAACGTTGTGCTGCCGATATCGCTGGCGACCTCTGACAGTAATAAATGTCCAGCATCTTCACGTCTGGACTCCACTGATGAGTCAGACGTAGAATGGAGTTCCTGACTCACTGCCACTGAATCTAGATGGAGTTCCTGACTGGAGAGTGTTAACTATAATACACATCAGGAGTTTAGGAGCCTTCTCAGGTTTACTGCTAAGTACCAGGGACTAAGCGCTGCCCAGAACATACCACTGTACACATCTGTGCTGGTTTTGCAGCTGATCATTCACTGTTTTCTCATGGTTGAGCTGCTGTTGAGGGACCTCTGAGTGACGCTGATCTGGCCTGGCTACACTCCTGAAACACACAACAAGAAGAAAAATCAACTCAAAAAACTTTGACAAATATACTTGTGAAGAAATGAATTGATATCCAAACTTGTTGCCTGCACCAAACCTTGAAGCAAACGCTGTGAACGAAGTTCCAGATTGCCAGATGATTGATGGAAGGTCATGTTGATGAAGGATTGTTGTGTGGTGTCAGTGATGAAGTGTTAAACTCACAGCACTATAACACACTCTCAGAGGCACTGAAGCATTCTGATCAATAGGCAAATCAAATGATCCTGTAATTTAAAGAGCTTTCTAAATGAAGTTTGCTCATTCATTTTCATTCTGTCACTTCATTGGTATCATTCACACTGTTTAATCTTTGTTTTTTACAATTATTTTGACTGTTTATCATCTGTCGGTTTATTACACTATAATAATATGATTATAGGATGCTTATATAACTTTAAACATTTTGATATATTCAAGGTTGTGTTTGAACATTGAATTAAACATGTATTTCAGCTCAGTTAGGTTGAGGGACCTTAAGGAAACATCACTATAGACAGCATGCGTGGCCATACTGGCTTTTATGGTGCATTGTGGGAATGTTTCGAGCTGGTTATGAGCGTGATGTTAATCCTCTGAGTTAGTGCACTGAACTAGTGAAAATAAGGAACCTGATTGAGACACACTCTTACTGACTGACTCACATGTGAACATTTCATGACTCTTCAACATCATTGGTTATCAATAAAGACGTCGAACTTTAAAATAAAAAACTAGCATAACATTTACACACCAATCAAACCATCATGAAAAAAGACCCAGATGGTGTAAAATGTGTAAAGATAAAATTTTTAAATAACATCAGTGATAAATGTCTATTTTAAAATTCCAAATGTCAGTAGCATTACAAGTTATAGTCCCATGGATATTTTTGTCTTTTATGTTTCTTGATTTGTCCTTTTGCACTGATTTTAATGATGAAGGTTAAACACGACCCCCGAAAAAGGACAAATTAAAAGTCACTCAGGTCCAGAGGACTGGTGTTTACATTGTCTATTATTACACAGCTCTGTGGAATACTTGATTTATTATTACACAGCTCTGTGGAATACTTGATTCTGATTGGTCAGTTGCCGACCTTCCGAGGTATGGTATCCCTTCTCGAACATACCAGTACAAGCTAATATAACACAGACTCATCCGGGTAACAGCAGGCGGCACTGTACTCTTGCTTGAACTATTTTTTTTTCTTGGTGGAAGCTTTGTGTTTGTTAGCTAATAAAATATTTAAAACTAAATGTCAAAATGGGTGTACAATTGTATAATTTATGTCATCCTGGTCATGTGGACTTGCTTCTCGTTTCATACAAATGCATGGATGTCATGTCATGGATTATAAGAGAACTAACAAAACGGGTAAGGTTTTTAAAAACATTTTTGTTTTAATTATTTCTATTGCCCTTAATTATTTTTTGTGATGAAATGTTTGTGTACATAAGTGGTTTTTAAAGCACCGTATTCCCTTAAATGTTTGTATTTTAGTGTTGAATTTGCCGCTTGCTCACAAACCTGCTGTCTTCACGGAAGCATTGCATTCAAATATTTCAACTCAAATCAATTATTTTGCATCTAATATTTACGTATGAGGCAAAGTAGCCATGTAATAACCGCTGATACAAGACTCCCCTGCTTCCACATCAGGGCTCCTGATCACCCTGTTCTGGGTTTATTCTGAAAAAGAAATGAACCGGCTGGATGTACATTATCCCTTGGACATAAAGGATTTTTAGAGAAAGTCTCTTAAGCTTTAACTAAATTTCATCAAAACTACAGGGAAAACGTAATATTGTGAAATATTATTTCAGTTTTACAGATTGTTTTCTATTAGATATATTGTAAAATGTAATTTATTTAGGTGGATGCGAGCTGTATTTCCTCAGCATCATTACTCCAGTCTTCAGTGTCACATGATCTTCAGAAATCATTCTAATATGTATGATTTGTCTGCTTCGAGAAACATTCTCTGATTAGTTATCAATGTTGAAATTAGTTGTGCCTGCCACAATATTTTTGTGCGAAACTGTGATACATTTTATTTGTTTAGGATTCTTTGATGAATAGAAAGTTCAAAAGAACAGCATTTATTTGAAATAGAAATCTTTTGTACATTATAAAGCTGTATTTTGATACAATTTATTGTGTCTTGCCTGCGTGAATTTAAATATTACACATTATTTCAAAAGATAAAAAAATATTTTACTGCTCCATATGGAATATAATATGAAAGTATGCTTATGCCCTATATTAAAAGTGGATAATTTCCAATGTTACAACATCAAGTTAAAACTCACATAATTTCCACACGTACGATTATGATTCTGCTGGATAGATGAGAGGATATAAGGTTATAACGGACGTTAAATCCTCAGAGCAAAAGCCCTATATGTCCATAAAACTGTTTACTAATATCTATGTGATGATTTTTTTCTGTGTATATGTAGCAACTCATATATGTGAACATATGCAATTTTATTAAAACAACATATAGTGACAAAATATCTCTGTATGTTTATATATGGTTTGAATATATTATATAATATTATATATATATATATATATATATTATATATATATATTAGATATGAGATATATATATATATAATATAATTTTTAAATACATGTCTATCTTGCTGTATATAATATCTTCATTACCCAAGTTTTTCTAGAATTGGATATGCATGTAAATTGACACAGACCGTCCAAAAAAATGTTTTTAACATTACATAAAAACATACAAAATGTGTGTGGAAATTTTAATAAATGTTACGTGCATATATTACATTTGTGTGGGATGATCTCAATCGTTTTCAACAGTAGTGTACAGTAACTGAGATGGATCGCTGTTTTAACAGTCGATGGAGAAACTCTGACACACAATATGAGGGTTTTAGGATGCATAAACCAGCAGAGCCACTGTCGGATCTTTATGTAAGCATTTGCTGAACCCGACCCTGAAAGAGACAGTTTGAAAAGCTGTGAAAACACTGGATGTTACATATCATTCATGTCAGATTTTATTCGCTGATTTAAATTATGTTCTGAATGAACTGAGTTTTCTGTGTTGAATGCTAAGTAGCCTAGAGTTTTGGTGTCCTTCATCATTCATTATAGCAGCTGTAAGCGGTTACTGCGGTGACATGAAAACAGCTGCATGTGTTTGTGAGACAGATGTTGAGCTTCAATTCTCACATCATGTGACGGATCTAATAAGAGCACAAGATCACGATCAAAACCTCAAAGCTGTGCAGATTCAATCAGTCCAGTTTCCAGCATTTTCTTTCTCCCTACAGAGAGTCCGAATATGAGGAGAAAGAGCAAAAACAACAGAGTTTCAGATCCTCCTTGAGCAGCTTGCCAGCATCAGTTCAGTCACTGTGACTCTGACTGACCGAGGTTTTTGTACCACTCTTTATCACTGTGTGAACACATATTTAACTGTGAGGAAAGTGGAAACTCTGACAGTAATAATGTCCAGCATCTTCAGTCTGGACTCCACTGATGGTCAGAGTGAAATCACTGTTAGATCCACTGCCACTGAATCTAGATGGAGTTCCTGACTGGAGATGGTTTGCCCAATAAATCAGGAGTTAGTTTAGCAGCTTCTTCCAGGTTTCTGTAAGTACCAGTGTAAAGGCTGATTTGCTCCAACCCTGGTAAACTTCAGGACTGGTTTTACAGGACATGGTACTGTGTCTCCTGGTTGAACAGTTTCACACCTGCATGGGTCGTCTGAGGCTGACTGTCCCTCCAGCTGCTGTATTCTACATCAAGAAAAATGAATCAACATTCAGAATCCCAGTATTTGTGTTGAAGGACAGTGTTCTGGCACAGATGGTCAGGTTAGAATAGAGTATGTTTATCTCCTCACTGTGAAACAGTGTAGTAGTGAAGATCCAGATGAAGATGAGTGCTGATGAAGCTCATGGTGCTGTTGTTCAGATTCTCAACACTCACAGAGTTTATAAAACCTCCTGAAGCTTGTGCTGCAATGCAAATCGTCTCTATGTAAATCTGTGTACGGCTTACAGCAGTATGATGCACATAAAACATTACAGCGTTTAGGATCTTTTTTCTCATGTTATGAGTCAAACACACTTATTCATGTGTCTGAAGCGCTAGGCTTTCTCACAGTTGCATCAAGAAAACAAGTATGTTCACTGTGAACCCCCATGAGAGGACCAAAGGTCATTCCCAGAGGCGGTGGAAAGTAAACGAATTACATTTACTCCGCGCGTTTCTGTAATTGAGTAGCTTTTTTGTGTACTTCTACTTTTTCTAATAGTTACAACTCTGTATTGTACTTTTACTTAGGTATATTAGTTTGAAGTATTGGTGTCGGGCTTCGCTACATTTTAAAACACATTAATTACTAAGTAAAAAAAAAAAAAAAAAAAAACAAACTGCAATAACAATAAACGGGGAGTAAATAATGGGCAGGAGGGCAAACTGGAGCTAAAAATCACAAAGAAAGATGCAGACGGACAAAACAGGCGTTAGTGGTGGCCGACACCGCTGAAAACAAAAAACCCGTCATATTCCTGAAGTTGAACTCGAAGGAAATGAAGTGAACCCCCTGGCCATATTTAAGCTAGGATTATACAGTGTAAGCTGTTGCTGTGCCTAGGGGAGACCAAATACTTATTCAGCTTATAAAAATCTCCCTTCGCAAGCATATAGAGGTAAGCTAAATAATGTGCAGCGCGCTGCATTGGGTGGTAAAATTAAGATGAAGCTTTGACATTTTAGCAAGAGGTTTTGCACAAATTAGCCCAAAAGAACAGTGGTGCGGAGTGTGCGATATATATCATCTGCGATAATAGCATAATTGTTGTTTTAACGATGTTGCGCGTTGCATTTAGAGTGCGTTTTTCACAGTGTCGTGATTCAGTCCTTTTTTATACAACAGTTCAGTTAAACAGGTAATTAAGAGGACTTGCCTTTTAGACACCATATTGCCGGTTTTTGCTCTATTTCTAGCAACAGAAATAATTCCAACACAGCCACCAAAGCACAGTTTTGCGTCTCCTGAGCAACATGACAGTTGTTTCTTCCTGAATGTACATCAACACGTTAGATGAAATGATTCCGGTTCAATCGCAATGATCGTCTCCTTCATTATAACAGTGACTTGCTGACACCATAGCCTACTGGCCATTTTAATTTCACATTTAAGTAAACCTTTGATTTTTTTTTTAATAATTAAATTCTTATCATTTTTCAAATGAGTACTTTTACCTTGTACTTAAGTAAAATTTCATTAATGTAAATGGTACTTTTTCACTTGAGTAGAATATTTTTTGTACTCTCTTTCCACCTCTGTGTCATTTCAGCAGAGGTCAAATGTCATCAAACACATCTTTTAAAGCTGCTTTAAAATGATTTAAAATGCTTAGAGAAATAATGATAATTTAGGACTACTCCAAATTAAATTGCCTTATAAAGATGTGATGTAATATATGCATTTCCTGAATAATGTATTTATTGTAATAATTTAATTATTTTATTAACTTTTTTATTTATAAATAATTTCTAGTTTTCATGCATTCAAGAGACATTTGGAGATCATGGAGGCTGTTTTTTGTGAAAGTCAATCTAATGCACATTATCCAATATATCAGCTGTGTGTGTGTTGTGTGTGGTGGAGTTTGGTAGTTTCATTTGAGTGTGACAGAGGTTTTTTACGAGGCTTTATCACGTTCTGTGTGCACGTTGTGCTGCCGATATCGTGGCCGAACTCTGACAGTAATACTGTCCAGCTCTTCAGTCTGGTCTCCACTGATCGGTCAGAGTGAAAACTCACTGTTAGGTAGGGGATCCACTGCCACATCGAATCTAGATGGAGTTGCCTGACATGGAGGCGGTTAGCATAATAAATCAGGAGTTTTAGGTATCTTCTCCCTGGTTTCTGTGTAGTACCAGCTGGTATATTATTATGGGCGCTTGTGACCTATCCCTGTACAACATCTGTGCTGGTTTAACAAGCTGCATCTTGGCACTGTTTCTCCTCCTGGTTGAGCTGCTGACTGTTGCAGGACTCTGCGAGTGACGCTGATTAAACTGTTCCTCTACACTCTGAAACACACAACAGACGAAGAAAAATCAACTCATACTCAAACTTGACAATATACTTGAAGAAACTGAATTGATCTCAAATCTTGTCAGTGCGCACAAAACCTCTGAGCAAAACGCTGTTGAGAGTCCAGACTGAGATGATGATGAAGGTTCATGTTGATGAAGAGATTGTCTGTGTGTGTCAGTGATGAAGTGTTAAACACTCACTGCCACTATAAACACTCTCAGAGCACTCGAAGCATCTGATCTCAAGATGCAAACACACTCCACATCCATTTACCTCAAGGACAGCAGTATCTTTGCTCACGAAGATTAGAAACAAACACCCATAGGTTACTGCAAGGGTATTTAATTATTTTTTTTTGGGTTGAGCTTAGTCCTCCAAACACTGTTTTAAATGATCAGTGTCATTCAGACTTTGATTAATTATCCCCTCTCTCTCCTTCCCCCCCTCTCCCACTTTTCCCTCCCTCCCCCCTCCCTTCTTCCCTTCCCCCTCCCCTTTCCCTTTTCCCCCTTTCCCCCCCCCTCTTCTTCCCCCCCTTCTTTTCTCTTTCCTTCTCTTCCCTCTCCTCCCTCCCCTTTTCCCCCCCCGAGAGCATATTGATCATCTGTGGTACTGAATTTAATATCAGACAGTGATACGTTATAACAGGCTCAAAGGTCATCCGAGACAGATATCAGCATTCTTAATTCTTGCTCAAAGACTTCGTTATAAAGCCAGGTGAACCCCACCCATGAAGTCGTGAAAATGTTCGTGAGGAATGTTTATGAAACAATGGACTTTAGTCCTTTCATGCAATAGCAAGTAGTATTTTTGAAGATTAAACATTTGTGCTGCTCTGTATGAATAGTCCATGTCGTGCTGTTGAGTATCATATCCAGTATGTGTGTGAGTTGTCGTGGAGTTTGTGTCATTTGCAGTTGTATGACGGAGGTTTTCGTACGCCGCCCTTTACGAGGGAATGAAGCACTGTGGAGGACTCTTTTTGGTGGAGGAAATGAAATCGGTGCATGAGAAGGTAAGTCTTCTTAAAATGATTCTAATATAAATATATAATGTCTGTGTGTGTTTAAATAGAGGTTTCAGTTATTGTTCCCCAGAATGTTTGGCTAACAATATTCTTAATTTTATTCCAAAAAAAAAAAAAAAAAGCAACGAAAAAAGAAAAATTGTTACTAACAAGCTTACAGTTTCACATGTCTTATTGATAGTAACGTTTTGTTCTATTTATTGAATTGACTTGCACCAGTTGTTGTTATTGGATTTTTACGTTTTGTCTGCAGTGTTAAATCATATTTGGTTCAATAGTTCATATTTGTACTTTAATGTTTTAAATAAGTATTTGGCACACCTGATGTATGCTAACATTTCAAATATATTTTTAAAATGATTGCGTACTATATGTCAGTTGGTGCATGACATCAAAAAGCGAATAATGTCAGACAAAATATAATTTATCTGCGTGTCATCATGGCCAGTCAGTAAACCGAAATGTCAGGTTTGATAAAAATGTTTAAACATGATTTGAACAATTAAGTTTATTCATAATTGTTTATAAGGATATGTCCCTGAATGATGGACCTATTTCAAAATAATAATATATTGAAGGTAAAACAATTATAAAAAAGATCCCAAAAAACCTGATCAGAGATGTGTTATAAAAATCAATATTTAAAGCAGTTTTATTTATTACAGAAAGTCGTAAACAAATTAGCAAACATTTTACCTGTATTTCAGGTTTGGCTTAGTAGAGAGAAGTGATATATGTATGAATAGAGTATACATATCTTATATTTGATCACTTTTAAAAAAATAAACATGTAAAATTTACAGTAAAAATAAAAGCAGGTTTAGCCCAGACTTCTTGTTTCTGCACTTCCAAATTTTGACAAGATGTATTGTAAAATGACATGAAAGTCCAGTTAGAGTTATTTACAGTTGTGCACTGGAGTATAGTTAAATTAACTTGCAGTGAACTGATTACCAAGTTTTCACCGTAGCATTGTACAGTTCTGCCATTAAATAACATTTCTTAATAGTAAATATTAATTCTTATACGGGAGAATATTTGTAATCTTTCATTCATGATATTTGTGTTTTATGAATGACGGCAGTGAGGTGGAGTTACAGTAAAATGATGAAACTGATTGTGATTTTACAGTGAGATTGCACGCTGTAGAGTGAATAACGAGGTGTGTGTGTGTGTGGTGTGTGTGTTTCAGATGGTTCCCGCAGTGACGCCACTCGTGTCTCTGCTGGCCTCATCTTCTTGCAGATCCCTGGAGACTCAGCCGCACTGCTCTGTCTGCTCAGATCTTACTCTCCACAGGGGGCGCAGGTGAGCTGGAGGCTGGACGGGTCAGAGGTCACCGAGGGGGTTCAGACCAGCGCAGAGAGAGCGAGCGGGACGGGACGCTACAGCCGCAGCAGCGTCCTGAGCCTCAGCAAAGCACGCTGGGAAGCCGCGGCGAGCGCTTCGTCTGCAGAGTAACACATGACGGAGCTGCTCAGGAGACCTCGTTCCTCAAAAGCTCCGAGTGCTGATGTTTCTCCAGTGAAGAGCAGCAGGATTCACAGCAGTCTCCTGATTTACAGCTCAATACTCAAGCAGTCTTTCAATCTGCTGCCATTGCTGTTCATTCAATAAAGCTTCTGAACGCCTTACATTTGTGTCCGACTGCATCATTGATCAGTGTGTCCTTCCTTCAGAGTCCTTCACTAAAGTTTCAGCTGCTGTTGATGGATTGTAATAGTTGAGAACAGCTGTGTTTAGCAGTAAATGTGAACTGAAGCTCTTGGGGTTTGAACATGGTCTCTGGAGACGGAGCTGCTCTATTCTGAGACGATCAGAATCACTAAAGCTGTCAATGCAAATCTGATTTTCAGCTCAAACTCACAGTTTCTCTGTTTGATCGGGTTAAACGCTCTGAACTGGAACAGTTTCACTTCTGCTCATGAGAAATGAGTTATGAGTAATAAATTCATCATCAGCTTGAGATGAAGTAGCTAAGTTAATGCTAGTTTAATGCTTTATAGTTTAATGTACAAAATGTAATGTACAAAACCAAAACAACATATTGCAATGTAATTGTTTGCTTTGATATTAGTTTACACTCCCTGTTTCTCTGAATCTGAGCATAGTGAGTTCAAACCCCGCTGTCACAGGAAGATCACAGTCTAATAGAGCTGATTTGACCCTGAACCTCGTTCGTAAGATAGTGTAGTTCGTGTTTGGTCTCTGTGTGTCAGTAGTGTGGCTCGGTTTGAGCAGCTGCAGCATCAGTCAGTCACTGTGACTCTGATGCACCGAGGTTTTTTGTACCACTCTTTCGTTCCACGTGTGAACACCCAGATACTAACTGAGTCGTGTTGCTCTGACCGTAATAATGCCAGCCTCTTCCAGTCTGGACTCCAACTGGATGGGCCAGACGTGGCACCACTGTTATATCCCCCGGCCCAATGACTCTAGAGGGAAGGGTCCGGACTGGGAGAGTGTTACAGTACATAGTCAGGAGGTATTATGAGCGTTCTCCAAGTTTCGGTAAGTACCTAGCGAAACGAGCTGCATCACTGTATTTTGACCGCTGTGCTGGCTACAGCTAGAGCTTCAGGGTTAGCCGGGTTGAGCGCTGTTGAGGGACGCTGCGTGACGCTGAGTCTGGCCTCTACACTCGGAAAAACACAACACGGAAGACAATCTACTCAAAACTTTCGCAAATATACGTGAAGAAAGACCTTGATATCCAACTGTGCGTTGTTCACACTACGGGACGTGCCAAACACGCTGATGAGAGTCCAGATATGAAGATGCTGAATGAAGGTCATGTTGATGAAGATTGTTGTGGTGCAGTGATGAAGTGTAAACTCACAGCACTATAAACACTCTCAGAAGCACTGAAGCATCTGATCAATAGGCTAAACACACTCCAAATCAGTACCTCAAGACAGTCGCTAATTAACAGACACAAAAACAATACTAAATAATCTTTCAATATTTGATCTTCTAATAGCTTAAATCGTTTTAAATTTTATTCAGGACTATTGAATCTGATAAATCTTCAAAATCATCATGTGTACATTATCTGAATCCTGTGATTCTTTAAGAATATTCTTGACTGTAGTTGGGTAGAAAGATGACTTTCATGTCAAATCCATGGATGTCCTGCAGGTTTTTACAGACTTGAGGATCATCACACACATCTCTTTAGTAATAATGCAGACTGTATAAAGCAGGTGTTTGTTGGAGACTCAGTTGATGTGTGTTTGTTCAGTTAGTGAAGCATTCAGGGGTTTTTTCTTCAGCTGTTCTATTAGTTTGTATCACTGTGGTACACTTTTGGCAGCGGCACCAAACTGGATGTTGGCAGTAAGTAAATCATAATTTAATATTATTAATACAACAACTGAATGTTAAACACTTTGTTGCTCTATAGAAGTAGATTCACTTTTACACTTATTTATATATTGTCATTTTAGTTCACATTGAATGTTTTACAGTCAAGATTAAAACCGGTTTCACTTTATTTTGATGGTCCCTTTAACATGTTCTGTTGACTATAAGTAATGTTGCACCTATGTCTACTATCTCTCATCAGAGTATTAGTAGAGTATAAGTAGAGTATTAGTAGAGTATTAGGGTTAGAATAAGTTTGACGTTCTTGCAAAGCACTTATGAGTCCGTCGAAAATGTCTTGGTTGGGGACCTGGACAATAAAGAATAGCAGATTCTAATCAGAAATTTATATCTTCTTCTTTAATCGTCTAACTACTCTGAATTATACAAATTACAGTGTCAACTACAAAACCATATGGTTTTCATTGTCAACTGCAATCTTTGTTTTTTTATCCAGTGAACTAATAATAATTTCTGTCAATTTTAACTAACTTGATTTTTCAGAGTCTTTTAGCTCTTTTTTTTCCCTATTGATAATTAAATTCTACATATTATAAAGTTGCACTGAAATCAGATGTTACATTAGTTTTGTCGTTTATGACACCACCGCGACCGACAGGACTTAAACTAACCTTTTCAGATTAGTGATAATTGATTTCTCAGTAAAGCCTGCAGATATTTTTAAATGGGAAACTCTGGTTGCTTCTTGATGTGTATTTTTGTTAATATTTGGATACGGTTAATAATGATTAAGACAGGCCAGATGAAAAGTATATTACATAATCTAAGTTTTTTTAAAAGCAAATTTTGTATCCAGTTTTTTTCCAGCTGCTCATCAAAAGATGCAATACAATTTTCCCTGCCAGGAATTAGTGATAAATCATTCCATTCGAAGTCTATGATTTGCGCCCGTTTGTGTGAAGTGGCGATATAAATCTGGTGCAGTTCGATAAATAAGATTACTCTTCCAATTCAATATTTCGACCAACCTTCATGCTTTGCTGATCACAGGTGTTTGTAATAATTGCTGAGGTCACTAGTAGTTTATTGCTGCATCACATCACTAAAAAAACTAGGCACTAGTAGTTATCGTAAAGATATATGGTTTTGTCGGAAGCTGTAAGGAAGAGAACACTGCTGTTCTTCTTACCTGATGTACTGTTGTGTGTTTGTCAGGCGTCACTAGTCCTAAAGGAGCGTCCTGCGAAGTCAAGTGCTGAGATCTCATGAAGCAGACTGGGTACATCTGGTTGTGGGGGGGCCAGCGAGGGCTTCCTGTCAGGACGGGAGCCTCGCTGGAAGGTGGGATCGGAGCCGCCAGGTCGCAGGAGAGCAGCGTCCGCGGATCCTGGAGAAGGATGGTCTTGGACAGAGGCATACACTGAGCAGCAGCCTGATCGTCGGCTGCTGAGCAGGAGTGGAGTGGAGCACGTCTCTATCTTCAGTGAGCTGTGAGACACCATCAGCGGAGTCGCCGGATCCTGCGCTCACTGGAACACGTGACGCGGACAGCAGTGTTCAGAGTAGATCTGCTTGCTATGTCTCACTTGGTGGCATCGTAGTCTCACTCCAAACAAAGAAAGCCATGAATAAAAGCAAGGCACTAGCAGCACTGAGCGCCCCTCCTTCATTCGTACACATGCCTCTTTCAGTCTCGAGTCCGAATCTGCATCTGCTTCTGCTTTGGTGTGTGCTTCATACGATGACTATGTGTGGTGCGTTATTATTCAGTTATGTAGATTTTATTAAGATGCAGTAATTGTAGCGCTTTGTATGGTCTCTGAGTCTTTTTTGAAAAAATAAAAATAATTTGTGTGTTACAGATCTTTCATTGGATCAGAGCTTCTAGCGATCCCTTTTTATAATCAAACTTCACTGGCAGTGAGTGCGCATGCGCGCCGTCGCAACTCTGCCAGATTCATGATGAAACAAGAACAGGCGGGTACAAAAGTGGATGACCCTCCCTCTCCAGATAAAACTGATAGAGACGTTAGCCGTTGACTTAAACGATAGCAAGTGTGTGTAGATTTACGTATTTAGTTGTTTTGAAAAACTAAAATGAATGCTTTTATATTTTTATTTCAATAGGAATAAAATGGCTCATATTGAATGGTATAGATGATTTGAGCGGCTGCCGGCAACAGTCTCAGTCCAGCACTGTGCGCACGTCTACTGACGAGCTGAACCAGAGTTTTTTGTAACCACTCTGTATCACGGTGTGAACACTGACCACTGTGGGAACTCTGACAGTAATATGTCCAGCATCTTCAGTCTGGGACTCCCTGATGGTCAGAGTGATCACCTGGTTAGACACCCTCCACTGTCCGACTGAATCCTAGATGAGTTCCTGACTGGAAGGCGGTTGCATACACTATCGAGTTTTAGGAGCTTCTCCAGCAGGTTTCGTCGTGTCAGGTACCAGGATTAAAACTGCAGGGTTTTACAGCTGATCTTCACTGTTTCTCCTCTGGTTTTACAGCTGATCTTCACTGTTTCTCCTGGTTGTGCTGCTGTTGAGGGACTCTGAGTGACGCTGATCTGTCCTCTATACTCTGAAACACACAACAAGAAGAAAATCAACTCAAAACTTTGACAATATACTTGAAGAAATGAATTGATATCAAACTTGTGCTGCACAAACCTTGAGCAAACGCTGTGAGAGTCCAGATGAAGATGATGATGAAGGTCATGTTGATGAAGATTGTTGTGTGTGTCAGTGATGAAGTGTTAAACTCACAGCACTATAAACACTCTCAGAGCACTGAAGCATCTGATCAATATGCAAACACACTCCACATCATTTACCTCAAGACAGTCGCTCATTAACAGACACAAAATACAGTTACTAAATTAATCTTTCAATATTTGATTTGTATCAGATCATTCACTTTTGAATAAATCTTCAAAATGATCTTTAGTATATTATCCTGAATCCTGTGATTCTTTAAGAATATTCTTGACTGTAGTTGGGTAGAAAGATGACTTTCATGTCAAATCCATGGATGTCCTGCAGGTTTTTACAGAATTAAGTAAAATAACAAAAATCTCTTCAGTAATAATCCATACTTTATAAAGAATGTGTTTGTTGGAGACTCAGTTGATGTGTGATTGTTCAGTTAGTGAAGCGTTCAGGAGGTTTTTCTTCAGCTGTTCTATTAGTTTGTATCACTGTGGTACACTTTTGGCAGCGGCACCAAACTGGATGTTGGCAGTAATTAAATCATAAAACAATATTATTAATACAACAACTAAATGTTAAACACTTTGTTGCTCTATAGAAGTAGATGCACTTTTACAGTTATTTATATATTGTCATTTTATTTTTTAGTTCACATTGAATGTTTTACAGTCAAGATTAAAACCGGTTTCACTTTATTTTGATGGTCCCTTTAACACGTTCTTATGACTATAAGTAATGTGGCACCTATGTCTACTATCACACATCATAGCAAAATAAAAGCAAAATGGTTAGAATAAGTTGACATGTTCTTGCAAAGTACATGCAAAGTACTTATAGTCAGTAAAATGTCTGTTGGGAGACCATGACAATAAAGAATTAGCAGATATTAATCAGAAAGTCTTTCTATCTTCTTCTTTAATCTTCTAATACTCTGAATTATCAAAATACAGTGTTACCTAAAAACCATATGGTTTTCATTGTCACTGCATCTTTGTTTTCATCCAGTGAGCTTTAATAATTTCTGTTATTTCCTAATAACTTGATGTGATGAGTTTTCAGAGATTTAGCTCTTTTTTTCCCTTATTGATAATTAAATTCTAAACATTATAAAGTTGCACTGAAATCAAATGTACACTAGTTTGTCGTTTTGACACCACTTCGACAGACAGGACTTAAACTAAACTTTTCAGATTAGTGTATTGATTTCTCAGTAAAGCCTGCAGATATTTTTAAATGGGAAACTCTAGTTTGCTTATTTGTATTTTTTGTTAATATTTGATACGTTAATAATTGATAAGACATGACAGATGAAAATTATATTTTCTGTGTTTTTTAAAACAAACTTTTGTATCCAATTTTTTTCCAGCTGTCATCAAAATATTCAATAAATTCCTGCAGTAATTATGATTATTCACATCTGATCTTTGATGCCTTTAATATAAAAGTGACTAGTATTGAAGTTGATAATAAAAATGACTGTTCAATTCAATATTTCACCAAACTTTCATTGCTTTGCTGATCACAGGCTTTGTAATAATTCATTCAGGTGACTAGTAGTTTAATGCTGCATAAATGACTAATAAAACTATCACTGTATTTATCGTTCATATATATATTTTTTCTGAAGCTGAAAGGAGAAATGCTTTCTTCTTGACTGAGTTGACTGTTGTGTGTTTGTCAGGTATCAACTCGTCCTAAAGTGAGCGTCCTGCCGCCCTCCAGTGCAGAGATCTCCTCAAAAGAAGACAGCGACGCTGGTGTGTGTGGCCAGCGTGAGGGCTTCCCGTCAGACTGGAGCCTGAGCTGGAGGGTGGACGGGAGCAGCAGGTCTCAGGAGAGCAGCGCTGGGCTCCTGGAGAAGGATGGTCTGTACAGCTGGATCAGCAGCCTGACTCTCTCTGAGCAGGAGTGGATGGAGAGCGTCTCAGTGAGCTGTGAGGCCACACGGCGGGCGGCCAGCCTGCGCTCACTGGACGCGTGACCGAGACAGCAGTGTTCAGAGTAGATCTTCTGCTCTTCTCACTCGTGTCTCACACGGAGACTAACAGCACATGAGCGACTCCTTCATTCTCCACATCCAGCTTCAGTCACTCTCAACTGCATCTGCTCTGCTTTGTGTGCTTCATACGAGACTATGTGTGTGCTTTATTATTCAGTTATGATTTTATTAAAATGCAGTAAATTGTAGCTTTATGTCTTTGAGTCTTTTTGTGTCAATTTGTGTTTCAAATCTTTCATTGGATCAGAGCTTTAGCTCACTTTTTATAAATAAACTTCACTCAGTGAACCATGAAAACACCTGCAGATTCATGATGAAACAAGAACATGCGGTAAAATTATGAACATCACAGATATAATGGTGGATAACTTTAATAAAGATAAAGTGTTGTAGATTTAAGTATTTATTGTGTTAAAAACTAAAATGAATGCTTTATATTCCATTCAATATTTATAAAAATATGCTCTATTGAGTGAGTGATAACGTGATAGTGTTTGAACAGCTGCAGCATCAGTTCAGTCACTGTGACTCCTGACTGGACCGAGGTTTTTGTACCACTCTTTATCACTGTGTGAACATTTTTACAGTTGATGGCTTGTCTGACAGTAATAATGTGCAGCATCTTCAGTCTGGACTCCACTGATACATTAACATTTAGTCATTTAGCAGACGATTTATCCAAAGTTACTTACAAATAAGGACAATCGAAGCAATCAAAAACAACAAAAGAGCAATGATATATAAATGCTATAACAAGTCTCAGTTAGCTTAAACGCAGTACACGTAGCAAGGGCTTTTAAATAATATAATAAATAAAAAGAAAACAGATAGAATAATCTAGATGGAAGAAATGTGTTTTAAGCCGATTCTTGAAGATGGCTAAGGACTTAGCTGCTTGGATTGAGTTGGGCAGGTCATTCCACCAGGAGGGAACATTTAATTTAATAGTCTGTTAAAGTGACTTTGTGCTTCTTTGGGATGGCACAATCAAGCGACGTTCACTTGCAGAGCGCCAAGCTTCTAGAGGGGCACATAAGTCTGAAGTAATAAATTTAGGTAAAAGGGGTGCAGAGCCAGTGGTGGTTTTGTAATGGCAAACATCAATGCCTTGAATTTTATGCGAGCAGCTATTGGTAGCCAGTGCAAATTGATAAACAGAGTGTGTGACGTGTATTCTTTTCAGCTCATTTCAAAAATTAATCTTGTTGCTGTGTTCTGGATTATTGTTAAGGTTTGATAGAACGGGCTGGAAGACCTGCCTGGGTGACGGCTTGTAAAAAGAGGAGGAAGCAATTGCAGGCAATCAGAAAGAAGTTTATTGAAATAGTCCAGCATGTGGCAATGGAACGAAGGTCTACCGGTGGCGTGAGAAGAGCTGGATGGTGAAGTCGATGGTGAAGGGGAAGACGGTCAATGGATGAAAAACCAGGAAAAAACACCGGAACACTGACCGAAGACGACAACACGGGAAACACAATCCAGCACACGAAACGAACACGGAGACGGTTGGTAAAACAAAACTAGGCAGTGGAGGGGACAGGAATGAGGATCTGACAACAGACAGAGAGATGGAGTGAGTATATGTAGCTGAGTGGAGATGAGGATCTGGAGCAGACAATCAACACACAGGTGACAATGCTAATCAACCAAATGAGCAAGAGACCAGTTAAATAGCAATGTAGTCTGAGAAAGTCAGCTCAATGATCATCAATCATAACTCAAAGGTTTCTGGCTTGTTTTGAGAAGGGTTATGGTTGATATTCTTTGACTGATTGAAGAAAGCATTGATAAGGACTTGATACAATCTGAGAATTATAGACTAATACCATAATACTGCCATCCATCTAAATCAATATGATTGATGAAAGTCCCTTTTTGTTGATTGTCGATTCCAAGTTCTAGTGAAAAACAGTTGTTGATCATGTTTCATGTTTGACAGAGTTGAAAAAAACACATCTAGGGCACAGAAAGTGTGCCGCTCATGTAAAAGCGAGACTCTTTATACAAATACTGCAGTAGTGAACAATTGTTATGTTGTTTCAGTTGTTCCTGTTTTAGTGAATTGATGGAAAATAAACTGAGGATCACTGGAAGCTTCACTGACAGATGTGTTATTATGTTTGTTATATAACTGATATAACTCCCAATATCTGAACCAAGCAAACAGACTGATTCAATAATTCCATGACACTATATTCAGAATATGAATATGTGCTTGTCTAGGACATTAAAGTGATGTCTAGTGGTTCCACTCAAGCTGTAACAACTAAATAAGCCCACTACTAATGACTAATTATGAACTACTAAGCACAAATCACCATAATGGTGACTTCAAATGAAACATTTTCAATAAAACATCAACATGTAAACCTCTGCAATACCCAAATTAGACCTTTTTTTAGACATATGAAAGAAAAAAAAGTCAATCTTAGTAATTAGGGAAGCTGGTAATGCTGTTTTGTGAAGTTGTTAACCCTATGAAGTCGATAACGAGGATACTGGCGTTTGTGGCATCTTCTCCTGATAAACCCGAAAAGAACTTAAATTACACTTTTAGTTTTGATCGTACAGATAAGACCATATACATTGCTAATTGGATCTGTAAATGGTCTACTTTTATTTATTATGTATTTTTTACATTGTATCATAACAAAACTTGTAAACCATTGTAGCCATTTACAAAATAAAGAAAAACAAACAGGGTGCACCCTTTTGTCTGTACCCTCAGTAAAATAATCAACAAAAGAGACATGAGAGATATATATATAGAAAGCTTCTTGACATGTCTTCTTGTTTAATTTTAATAAAAACACATTTTTGTCAAAAACAAAGGATTCCGTGAGAAGAGTTTCTCCTATGACAACAACATGATGTCCAGTCTTTCACGGCCTCACTTCTATATATCTAATGCACTACAAGTTGTTCATGAATATAGCCATTTTTGTTTATAACTAGAATATTGTGAGTAATATTGTATAGGCCTACATACCAAAGTATGCTCATGTTTAATGAATATAACCAGCTTCTGTTCATGAGGATATCTGCTCTGATGTATGTCATTGTGTTTGGCATGGTTCTTTGAGGTAGAAATGTATCACAATAAGCTGTAAATAATCAACTGCATAATAGCCGGGCTAGAAATGTCTGTTACTTTGTACCATTTATCAGTGACTATACAATAATAAATGAATAATGGGAAGTTTATTTTGTAAACAGCATGTTTTTTTTTTTTTCTTTAGATGGAAGATACATTGCAGGTAAGAGCCTTATGTAAAGCGAGCCAGTAATGGGGCTAAGTAGCCCTCTCAAGAGAACTGAAGTACTGACAAAGTGAGACATACACTTGTATGCGACTCTTTTATGTCCTTCAAGGCAAGTAAATAATACACACAGTGAATACTAAGTATGTGGATGTCTATTTATGTATTTAACATGATACAATAATTAGTCCAAAGCTTTTGAACAGCAATGATTATCATGTTTCTTTGCAGGAATTGAACTTCCTGCTCACCAAGCCAGAAGTTTATTTGATCCTAAATACATAAAGTTGGGTTAAGGTAAAGCAGTAATACTGTGAAAGATAATTCCGTTTTCAAATAACTGCTCTATTTGAACATAATTTAAAATTTAAGTTATTCCTGTGATCAAAGCTACATTTTTCCATCAAGTACTCCAGTCCCACTCCAAGTAAAAACAATATATACCATACCATTCCTTAGACTTAGTTTCCATATATATAGCCAAACTAAACTTTTGTACTTTTACCCTTGATGATTATATACAATAATCACCGTTACAAACGATGCTGTTCTCTTCAATTCATTTATCATCAAAAAAAAAAAAAAAAAACCTGAAAAAAATTATTCCTCAGCTCTTCAGCATTAATACCAAGGACATAATAATATTAAGAAGACAGAAATCTATGAATTACCATATGAAAGTGAAAAAAAGTAAAATGACATTTCTTACAAAACGCAAATCAGGGGAATATTAGAACAGATTTTCTTGGGGTTGATAGTGTGACTGGTAGTAATGATACAAAATCAGCCAGCTGTAAGTTTAGGATTGTTCCTAATAAACTGTTTTAACTGTACTGCAAGTGAATCTCAAGTTATTTTGTGGGATAATTATCGGTATAATTAAACACACCTGGCAAAGGCAAAATATAAGCATTTATTTTGTCCTCACATTCTTTCTTGTAAATTCTCCCTTTTCAAGTCAAGCACACTACCTGAAAGGCACATTACTCACAGCCTATTATGCTGGGTACTTAATTCAAGCTACCTAATATTGATGGTCAATCACACCTACCAGCATATGCCCTTTCTAAATAACAGTATGTCTTAGAAAAATTCTGACCACCATCCTCAAGCTTCCTGTGAGGTTAGTGAACAAAGATGATTTTCTGAATTACTTTGAAGCAAAATTTAGCCATAAGCCCAGGTTTGACTGCCTTTTAAATAAACAGCCCTGTATGTTTTGAGACTCAATTTAAAAGACTAAAATAAGTTTTTACTTTAACTATTTGATAAACAAGTGAGCCAAATAATATGATGCTATTTAGAAGGTACACAGTAAGGCCTAGTTCAATTTAAATTAGAGCAGTGTTTTAATTTTGGGAGCATGTAGCAAGAGTTTATAAGCAACCGAAAAAAACACAAAAGTCAGGGCATGTCAAAACTTTTCCAGGCCCCCAAAACACCCTTAGACCTCAGAGGGTTAATTATCACATTAACTGCACTCTTGATTGGTCTTGGTTTTGGAAGTCTGGTCTTGACTACACAATTTTTTTTATAAATGAGGCCCCAGGTCTCATCTTACAGGATGCTGAATGCAAATAAGATGAACGAAAATAAGCTCTATGAAACCACATGCGATAAGATTATATGATAAAAGTTTCTGTTTATGTTGTGCTGGTAAGAGAAAAAAAAAATGAATACTGAAAAATAGAGTAAAAAAAATGTAAACATGTAGGCCGCTAATATGATAGCAACATCGTCATAAAGTATTAGTACAGAAATCATCTTTCTGCAATACTAAAAAAGCTCTTTTTTACAAGAGCTTTAGACTAGGTATTGAGACACATTTAGACCCCAACACTCAACAATGGTAACCATCAACAAAATATTCAGATAAACAGATCATAACATGAAGAATCATAAAATGGAAGCCAGCTAAAAAGTTTTAAACAGAAACAACATAGTGGGCAATTGATTTGATTCTGAGATGGAATAGGGAAATTAGGGCACAGCCATGATTATACACAATGAAGATAGATACCTGTATTATTTGATCTGTAGTTCATCTTGGGATTTCCTTTCTGCAAGGGGTATGGGCCATTAAAAACATAAAGAGTCCAACCAAAGTACTCAACCTAAACATTTAATCACTTGCACAAATAGTAATTTTAAAGTAGGAAGCATTTAGCATTTAAATCAAAATGAATTTCAGAAATTAGGGAGCATTTGCTTTAAACAAAACAAAGTCACAAACAAAACAAACAAACAAACAAACAAAATACAATGTTTCTGGCTCCCTGGTCTCAATTATTTGCAAATGCAGAACAACGGGAATGTTTAGGGGTTCTTATGCAAAGTCACTCTGTGAATAAGCAGTTAGGAGGTCTGACTGTAGAGCTCAGGATCAGATCAGGTCTATCAGTGGGATAGAGAGGGCCAGGCAGAGTGGTAGGGCTTCTCTGCAGACTTCAGTTATCTACCCAAAGAATATAGTTTGTCTTTCTAGTTCCCTTTCTAGGTTACACCCTGAATGATGCATGATATCTGTGGCCCTGACTTGGACTTAAGATTACACCAGGCGAACTACAAGCAGTAGATGGAGATGAATAGCACTGGGTGGCTGTGCTTGCTTCTCCTGAGTGGGAAGCCCCAAATCCTCCTATGGTTTATCAGATTTCTGGGAACCAGCTATACATTACTACTCCAAAGTTTGGGGTGAATAAGACACTCTCTTTGGACCCAAAAGAAAAGGAAGAAAGAAGCTAATACTTCTATCGCATCAAGTGATGCATTACAACGGACTAATTGAATGCTTGGTCTTTGTAAATCTCTATTCAGTAAAGAGTCCTGAACAAACATAGGTATCAAGTGGTCTCCCTAAAATATGTAAGAAGCAAATATTTTTTGACATTGATATTAAATTCAGATTTTTTTTTTCGAGTAGCAAACAAGCTTTATTAGAATGATTTTCAAAGGATCAAGTGACATGGACGATAGGAGGAATGATCCTGAAAATTCAGGCTTTGGATCAGAAGATAAATGAGCATTTTTTAAAGGTACTAGATAATATCAAATAGTTTTAAATAAAGAGTTCTATTATTCCGCAAATTTTTTCATGTTGTTTACTGTTTTTTTTTTTTTTTTAGAATTAAAGGCAGCTATAGAAAGCCAGATAAGATTTTCAATTACCAGGCCAACAAATCTTAATTATTCCAAATCTCTTTACTAGTAGTGTTGTATACCCACTTGTTATTTTTGAAGGAATGTAAATATTAATCGGGAATGGCCTTGCTTAAGTTTCTTAAAACGTTTGTAATTTCTACGCAAGTAAATACGGCATAGCTGTGCAGAGTGAAGCAGTTGTGCACAGGGGCGTGAGCTTTAAGCATTTTAAATGGGGTGGCCAGCCTTGGGGTAACTGCCTAAAAGAGGGGTGGGCTGGGAAGAGTTTATCAGTGCGGCACGGTGGATGTTAAAATAGCACTGTATATACATTTACTAAAATACCAGAGTTGGCATGCTGTTTTTAGTGGGAAGTATAATTTCCTTTTTTCAAGCTTGGTAGTCCAGTGATCTATTTAAAAATGGGGAATTTTTTGTTTTTTTCAGTTTTGTTAGTATTTTGCAAAGTTTTCTTGAAATGATATCTGCATATTTCTGTGGGCTTACTCTCGAAGTAGCAGTGATTGACACAATGAAGGACCAAAGCAATAGACGGAGTAGCAGCTGCATGTGAAATGGGAAGGTAGATTAGAAGCACCCTCACTAACTTAGAAGTACCCAGTGATTATTTCTGGAACCCCTGGTTATACAGCTGGTAAAATTATATTGGCAAAAATATATAAAATAAAGTACAAATTAAATAATGAAGAAATGGCATAAGGGTGGAATTAAATATGGTTAAGTTAAGAAGGAATAGACTAAGTAAGTAGGCTTTTGTTTTCATTAATGAGGAAGCTTTAGGCTAATTGAAAAATAGCTTTAGCCATTCCTTTGGGAGGTAAGAATCCTCCTGAGATGACATTTTGAGGGGGTGAGCATCTAGTAGAATAATAAGTGAAGTATAATGAAGCTTTAGAGGAAGGAATGGAAGGATTAGAGCAAAGCAGATAGATGGATTACGGAAGGATATGTAATTTTTGAGATTTGCACACCATGGAAGTTCAT
This sequence comes from Cyprinus carpio, assembly GCF_018340385.1. Taxonomy (NCBI): domain Eukaryota; kingdom Metazoa; phylum Chordata; class Actinopteri; order Cypriniformes; family Cyprinidae; genus Cyprinus; species Cyprinus carpio. The sequence continues at coordinate 23,695,621 of NC_056595.1, forward strand.
GGGGCCTGGAAGGAAGAGGAAGGAAGTGGCCTGAAGGGGAAGGCAGGGTGATTCACAGGAGGGAAGCTAATGGCTAAATAAAAGTTGATGCCTCTCGATAGGGGGGGAAGGGGGGGGGGGGGAATAGAAAAGGGGGCAAAAAGTTAGCAAATAGCAGAAGGAGAAAGTATAGTAGGGCAGCTTTTACAATCCAGGATCCGCCCTGCCAGGTTTATTTAAATAAAGGTAAAACCATGGCTAATCGTAGGGTTTGTGGCATTGGGGAAGATGGTAGGGCCAAATTCAGACGTAACGGTGCCAAATTGGCCACACACGATATTTATGCTGCTGTTGTTAAATAGTGGTGGGGGGAAAGCATAGCATGGAAATAGATGTTTTATTGGGAAGGAAGGGTGGGGAAGATTTGTACTAGAAAGGGGGGCCTGGCTCACCTGAGTTTTGCATAACCAAGCCTGGAAGTGAGCGATAGCCATATAATTTGGCATTGATTGTTGGGGAGTATCATCCATAACTAGTGAAAGCCACATTACGTTCTCTAAAATTCTAGTATTTTTAAACATAATGAGGGGGAGAGGGCTCTTCAGTAATAAATAATGAATAAAAGTAGTAGCTAAGATGATTTCGAAGTGCCAGTTTTCTTTTGAAGTCCCCCAGAATCTGGTTTTAAATTTTATTTAGTATTACGTGCGAGTAGTAATATAATTTTAAATTGTATCTACCAAAGAGCTGCAAAAAAAAAAAAAATCTGCATTTCCGGGAATATTAACCCCCTCCCCAACCGGCGCCCCCTGGTACTGCAGGTGTGGTTCTGTTCTACGTACCTACTAGTCAGTGAGGCCAGATGGCAACGAAGTCCGGTCATGTCAAAAATGAAGCACAGGTACTTAGTAGCCTGAGAGGGATGATGGGTTCAACATTATAATTACACTTACAAAGTTCTTCGAACAGAAAGGTACATGTTTTATTCACAAAAGCTTCCGTTGGTTCAAAGGGGATAGTTCACTTATACTTAAATTAGTCAGTAAGACTCCCACCTCATGTCGTTCCAACCCGTGACGAATTTTTACTATATTTTAGATTAGGTCCGAGAGCTTTCTGTCCCTCCATTGAGAATGTATGTCGGTATACTGTCCACGGTCCAAAGGAATAAAACATCTGCAAGTATCCATAAAGTGACATCAGATGGTCGTACAATTTTTTGAAGCATCGAAATACATTTTGGTCGCAAAAATATCAAAAACTACACCTTTATCTTCAGCATTGACTTCTCTCCCGTGTCTGTTTATGAGCCGCGTTCACCGCAGCAACATCTGGTTCGCGCACGAATCACCTCGATGTAACGGTCTTCTTGCAACCAGTTCACCAACGCACTGGATCGTTTGAAACGGTTCCGCAGTCAACATAAGCATTAATCCACAATTACTTAAAACTGTACTTTTTTAACATGGCTTGACACTCCCTCTGAAGTTCAAAATAAACCAATATCCGGAGTACTTCATTTACTCAAACAGTACACTGACCTGAACCGAGCCAGATAACGAATACGAAACATTGACTCGTTCTCGAGTCAATAAACGTTTTCTTGTCGGACGCGTCCGATTCGAGTAAGTCGAGAGCTTGATGATACTGCGCATGCGTGATTCAGGAATGACACAGCACACAGCGCGTCTGAAACCTGAACTGGTTCTTTTGGTGATTGATTCTGAACTGATTTCCTGTGCTAATTGTTATGGAGCGCAGGTAAAAACCAAGGCTTGAATCAAGGTGCAATCATCGCCAATGAAGTCATTAACGCTTCGAGCGCAAAAGAACTTGGTGAAGGCCGTTTTCGGCAACCGGTTGTATACAGAATTGATATCCAACCTGTCGACGAAAAAAAGAAAAGAAAACCGGTTTTGCTGGAGAAGAAACAGAACTTCCCATCACTAACAGGTGATACCGAAAGAACAAGACCCGATGGCAACCGGTTCTTGACTCGAGAACGAGTCAATGTTTCGTTCGTTATCTGGCTCGTCATCAGTTCAGTCATGTACTGTTGAGTAATATAGTTACTCCTGGATATTGATTTTAATGTGAAACTCAGAGGGAGTGTCCAGCCATGTTAAAAAAGTTTAACAGCTTTAAGTCATTGTGGAATTAATGCTTATTGTTGACAGCGAACCGTTTCAAACGATTCAGTTTCGATTTTGGTGAACTGGTTCAAGAAGATCCGGTTACATCGAGTTGATTCGTTCGCGGAACAGCGGATGTGCTGTGAACGCGCTCACTAACAGACCCGGTACGAGGAGTCCATGCTGAATAAGTCGGAGTTTTTTGATACTTTTTGTGACCAAAATGGTATTTTCGATGCTTCAAAAAATTCTAACGGACCCTCTGATGGTTCACATGGACTACTTTTGACAGATGTTTTTTATTACCTTTCGGGACCGTGACAGTATCCTACAACAGTCTCAATGGAGGGACAGAAAGCGCTCGGCGAAATCTAACATTCTTACACGTGTTCCGAAGATGAACGTAGGGCTCACGGGTTTGGAACGACATGAGGGTGAGTCCCTTAATTACATAATTTTGATTTTTGGGTGACTATACCCTTTAATGTTAGACAACGCATAGCCCAACCACGACCTGATCATAATATAATTGTATAATATGATACGATACAATATGATAATAAATAATTTAAACATTTGCACTGCAAATTTACATTTGTCACAATAATGAACTTACTAACAGCCATGGTAGGTCCAAAGCCACAGGAAATAGGGATGTTAGAGTGCTGCAGCACCCCCTTTGACAGCTGTTTGACTGCACTAGGAATTTAAGATGACACGGTTATGATTTTTTTTCTACATGTTTAACTTTTCAGTTTTCAAATTTAGTTTTTGTTCATAAAGATTATTTCAATTTTGTATGTTGTCAAATGTGGCTCTCGTGACTTTTTTGATCAGAGTTGCTTTTGGGCTATTGCATGAGACGCCTTTTTTCCAGTGCCTGATTCCGCTGCCTGTTGTATCCATCTAAATTTGATAATACTCAACACCATTTTGTTCGAGCGCTGCATGCAAAAGCTACTGAAATCTCAATTTACCTGTTGCTGTAGAATATATATATAATATATAGTATGAGTATAAAGTGTAACCCCAAAACATGAGGAGCACAAGGGGCTACATTAATGAGAAGTATTATTTTTTAAGGTGTAGGTGCTCTAACATTATAACAACTTGTTTCTCACAATGATGACGTTCAGTTCAGCTCAGTCCCATTGGGGCAGAGGAGCAGTACTTTCCTCAGTCATCCAGTACCACATGGAAAAAGGGCAGACTCCACTGTCAGACCTGTTTCAAAGAACTGACGCCCATCACCAACAGAACTGTCCACCTTCATTGTCCAGAACCGTCTCTTTGGACTACTGGGTTGGACTCCGCAAGAGTTACAACTGCTCCTTCCCATGGGCCGCTGGGCCTAATGGGATCCTGTTACATATCAGAATTGGTACCCTGGTCCTCCTGTTTCCAAATAAAGAAAATAAACTGATTCCATATGTTCCTCACCTACACAAAGTCCACTGAGCAACCCTAAGAACTACCACAACAAGGGTCAACCATCAACCCCAACATCAACCCAACATCAACGCCCAACATCTAACCCCAACATCTACCCCAACATCAACCCCATCTAACCGCCAACAACTACCACCCCAACTCTCGCCCAGGACATCATTCACCCATCTACCCCAACATCTACCCCAACATCAATCCCCATCTAAACCCAACATCAACCCCATTTGACCCCATCATTTACCCCAACATCTACCCCAACATCTTACCCCAACATCAACCCCATCTACCCCAACCATCAACCCCACATCCTACCCCAACATCTAACCCCAAATCAACCCCAAAAAAAAGCCTCCCCCACCTCCCCTACCCCAACATCAACCCCAGTTTACCCCATCATTATACCCCCAACTCTTACCCCAACATCAACCCCAACATCTACCCCAACAATCACCCCAACATCTACCCCAACATCAACCTGGACTCTTCCCCAACATCAACCCCATTTACCCCATCATTTACCCCAACATCTACCCGCAACATCAACCCCAACATCTACCCCAACATCAACCTCCATTTACCAAATAAATTTACCGCCAACATCTAAAACCAACATCAACCCCAACATCTACCCCCAACATGCCACAACCCCATTTGACCCAGCAGTTATGCTCCAACTCTACCCCAACATCAACCCGCAACATCAACCCCAACATCTACCCCAACATCAACCCCCATTTGACCCATCATTTACCTTACCCAACATCTAACACACACCACCATCACCCCAACATCTCACCCCAACCATCTACCCCAACATCCAACCCCATTAACCCCATCATTTACCCAACATCTACCCCAGCGACCTCAACCTACAAACCTCCACAGTCACTTCTTATCTGCTTCAGTAACCTCAACATCTTCCAAACAAACAAAGAAAACGATACATGCCCCCATAAACTGTCCAAAATGCTTTTTTTTTGCTTAAATATGACATGTGGATGATGCTTGAAAAGTGCCGTGGATATGGTGTAAGAGAACACCGGGGCTGTTACGTCCAAAGTACTACACATAGCAAGCACCACCCCTAAAGTCACAACATATAAGCAACACACCCCTAAGGTCCCAACATTTAGCCACCACCTTTAATGCCGCAACAAATGGCACCACAACCAAGAGCACCACCACCAAAACCTGCGTCTGTGAACCCAAGCCAGGACATCCCTGAACCTACAATCATCATCTGAGGATGCTTTGTGTGGTCCTGCTCAGCTTCGGCATGTGGATAGACAGTAAGACCTGCAACAGAGCTATACCTTACATCGGGTTATGAAGGTATAAGGGCTTTGTTTTGAGGCACAGCATCGTAATTGTTTAGAGTCATATTGTTGGTACTCTGACAATCTTAAAAAGAAAGGTTCTAAAAGGAGGTTCAATTTTCACACAGCAATGTCCAAAAACAAAACTATGGTTGTGGGGCTGTGGGCCATAAGTTAATGTTGCTGTAATGTCTTCAATTTTCATTTTAAAAATAATTTTATAAATGATTATTTAAAATTAATAAATAAATAAGAATGTATGTTTTTTGTGAAACTTTTAATTCTTATATTATTATTATTATTATTATTATTATTATTATTTATTAATTTTTTTTTTTTTTACATTTTAATTAGAAATATACAACAAATTATAATATAAAACAAATAGTGTTATACAACTAATAAATCAGAAAGTGATGATATGTTTCATTTGCATTTTTTTTTTCTTGTGATAAAAAAATATCAGTGAAAACGGAAACATTTTGAAAGTGTTAAGAACATTTTAAAAATCCAAACCTTTGGTGACAGTTTCCCATGGACACGTAAAGGCTTCTTCGTCTGAACCATTAACACCAAAAAGACCCTTTAGTTTTGAGTGAGTAGAAAAAGCTTCCTGTATGGAACTTACACAGAGTTTCTTCAGGCGTTCATGTAATAACCTTTTAGGAGGTACCACTTATGGCAGATTTGGGGGGGGGTGAGTTTATTTAATTAATTTACTGTTTAATTAATTTTTAATTTTATTGGGTAACACTTTTAAAATAAGGTTGTATTAGTGTACCATTAGTTAATGCATTTAAGTTAACATGAAACTAACCATTCTACACACCTCTGTTCAGCATTAATTATCTTTGGTTAACGTTAACTCACCATATATTAAGGCATCTGTTCACATTAACATTGCAATTAGTTAACACTTAGTTAATGCATTAGTTTAACATGAACTAACCACGAACGACATCCTATGTTCAGCATATAGTTAATGCTTTGTTAACATTAACGTCGCACATAATAATTAATGGTCTATTCACGTTTAACAGCACAGTTAGCTTTAACATTAGTTTGATGCATTAGTTAACATTGACCTAACCATGAACATACAGACCGAATTGTTCAGCATTAGTTAATCTTTGTTAGCATTAACTCCACACATATATTCTGCATCTATGCACATCTTTAACTTCACATTAACAGTGCAATTAGTTAACATTAGTTGATGCATTAGTTAACATGAACTAATGTCTGTAAATATCCTTAATGTTTTTAAGTTAATTACTGTTACATATTTACATTAGTGTTACAGTAGGCAGTTGCAACACTAAGGGTGAATATTTCTTAACTCACCATCTTACCCATTAGTGTAATGGTCTCAAGTTAATTGCCTTAGTGTAACATTAAGCTAACAACTGAACTATCGCATCTGTTCAGCATGTAATTAATCTTTTTGTTCCATGTTTAACGGTTATATCATATACTAATATATTAGTTAATACCTTAAGTTTCACATGTACTAACAATCAACCTCCACTTCCACTCTTCAGGATTACTTTAATGTTTTTGGTTAAATGTTTAACTTACAACATTTACTAATGCATCTCTTCACTTTAACAGATTAACTAGTTAATTGATGTGGTTAATGCATTAGTCACAATGAACTAAAAATTAACAACACAGGTTCAACGTTATTTTTATCTTATCTCATGTTAACTTATTCATATGCTTCTCTTCACATTAAACAACTTACTTAGTTAACGATGCGTTAATGCATTAGTAACCATGAACTAACAATGAACCTATGGCCTGTATCAAGCTTTAGTTTAATAGTCTTTATTTAATTTAGACTACATTACAGTTAAACACAATTTTCATTTAGCAGCTAACCACACAATGGATCAACAATGATTTTGGCTATTGGTAAAACATTGGACAACATCTAAACATCGGTAACATCGATAAAACTATTTGATAAACATCTCACAATAAAATCCAGACAAAAAAATTTATTAATTATTAAATAAAAAAACTGGTAATGCTCTCATGTTTTTAAGACTGTTTATTAACATGACTTACCATTAATAAAGCATTTACTAAGGGGAGTTTGTGAACCGTTAAGGTGTAAAGTGTGCACTAGTCCAGCATTAACTAATGTTTAACTAACGTTTAACTAACATATGTAGAGCACTGTTTATTAACATGACTTACCGTTAACTTTAGCATTCTACTAAGGGAATTTTGTGAACCTTATCTGTAGAAGTGTGCACCTAGAGCAACATTAACTAACTTTAAACTAACATTTGTAGACTGTTTATAACCTGACTTAACATTACCATTAACTATTACTAACAAAGCAGTCATTATTGTGACCTTAAATGAGTGAAAGCCATTCATATCATCTCTTACATTTTCAGAAACTTTATTGCATATTATTACATAACATGGGAATACATTATTATACATTTATATTATATAATCAATGCATTAAATAAAGAAACAAACTTAGAGAAGAAGAATGTGTTTTTCCTAACGTTAACTGGAAGTGAGCAACCATGGTCAGGCTGGACAAACAGTTGGTAATCACCTTTGCGTTTTAAAGCTGCTATTTACGATGAATGTCACTGAAGAGTCTTTCAAGAGGACCATTTCTATCCCGCTTTGAAGTCATAAAGTCAGTTAATCCACTCCATCAGACGATGTTTTTGTAGGTCCAGTCTGTCCTGTTCCCACGGGCGATTTCCCCGCGAGCGATTTTAACCGCCAAACCCCGAGAAGAGAACAAACATGGGCGCGCTCAGTAGATCGTCATTTCTTCTTGCAAGTCGTCGCCATTTGTTTACCCTAAAGTCACCTTTGTCTGCGCGAGATTTCCCTCATTTACAGTCCCTCATTTGTGATTTTGATTTTGAATGGAATCTGTTAAGTGTGTGGTGGGGTGCTGTCACCATAGACTGTAAAAAAAAAAAAAAAAAAAAAAACACGCTGTGACACTATAGGAACAAAACTGTTAAATTTTTTGAATAGTGGTATGCCTTAATCATGTTAATAAACAGTCTACAAATGGTTAGTAACACATCAGTTAATGTTGGACTACTGTAAACTTTACAATAAGTTTCACAAATTAATCCCCTAAATAATGCTTTGTAGTAATAATTCACATTAATAAACAGTCTAAAAACATGAGAAGCATTATCAGTGATGTTTAGAGATGGTTTCCAAGTTTACCAATAGCCCAAATCAGTGTCAAATGGGGAGTTAGTATTGTTTTATCCCATTGTGTGTTAGCTGCTAAATAAATGTATGTGTACATACTGTATTATAATCAAATAAAGCTTATTAAATAAAGCTATCAACAAGCTAGTTCATTGTTAGTTCATGTTAACTAATACATGAACTAATGCATTAGTATACAAATAATTAAACATGAGCAAAGATTAAGTAATGCTGAAAAGATGCGTTGTTCATTGTTAATGTTAACTAATGCATTAACTAACGTTAACTAATACAACCTTACTGTAAAGTGTTACCAAAATAACAATACTTATATTCATGTCTTAATTCTCTTATTCAAAACATTCTTAAATTTAGGGATGCACTGATCTTGATTTTTCATGTCTGATTTAATGTACTTTTTTAATGGTACAGATTAATTAATTAATTACTTTTTATTTTATTATTTATTTCTCCATAACAGGCCAAACTCTGTAGCCATTTAAAATTACAGTCAACCACTGAATTTCAATTTATGATCCAAACAAAGATGCTGCACACATGGTGCACACAGCACGAACAGTTTCTGATTTAAATTAGATTACATACATAAAACACACCTGCATCTTAGCATCAAGAACTTAAGATCATTATTCCACTACAAAAACCTTTTGTGAAATGAATGGAAATGCTACAGGTTCTTTATTGGCTTTGATGGTTCAATGAAAAAATCTTTAACATCCATGGAAACTTTTTAATCCACAAAAGGTTCTTTATAGTGAAAAAGTTTCTTTAGTTTAATAAAACACTCCTCCCTCTTATAAAATTGGTTTGTTTAGGAACTGTTTACTGAAAGTTTCTTTAGGAACCGCAAATGGTTCTTTATGGGGAAACTTTTGTTTTAAATTATTAAAATGTTCTAAAAAAAAGTTTTTTTTTTTTTTTTTTTTTTTTTTTTTTTTTTTTTTAAGAACTTCTTCACTGAATGGTTATTTATGGAACCCAAAATGAAACCTCCTTTTTAAACCTTTATTTTGAAGACGGTAAATAACTTTTTTGCTGATATACATCATTGCATCTATCTGTCCGTAGAGCGCTTTTTTGGCCAGATAAACATTTCCGATGTGAACACAAGTGCAGGCAATCTGAGCTGGTCTGAGGGACCCGGTGCTGAGAACATCAGTCACTACAGAGTGGAGGTTACTGGGGACAAAAACCAGACATTTAACCGGACTGAACTGTTTGAATACATAACGAATCTGACAGCAGGAACTCTGTACAAAGTTCAGGTGTTTCCTGTGAAATGTGGCAGGGACCTCAATCCACAGAATATCTCCTTCTACACCCGTAAGTAGACTCGGACTTGACTTCATTGTGTGCAACATGGTTTTAACATGGTTTCAACACGACTAATGAGCAAAATGACCCATGCTTTCCTTTTTTAGATCCCTCTGATGTGCAAAATCTGATTGTGGTGAGTGTGACAAATGTTAGCGCCAACCTCAATTGGAGTAGACCAGATGGAAACCATGACTTCTACTCAGTAACTTTCATAAATTCATCGAAAACTAAAGAAAAAAAGTGTGATAATGAAGAGTGCACTATTACGGATCTTATTCCAGGAACCGAGTATGTATTCACAGTTAAAGCTGTAGTGAATAAGACGACTGAAGGTGTGCCGAGCAACGTTTCTGATTACACCAGTAAGTGCAGAAAGTTTCATGCTTAAACTTTTATTTTTTGGTTATTTCCAGTTTAATTTTTTTGTTTTGTTCTTTGCCATTTTTTTTTTTTTTTTATCAGGATAGGATAGTATATATTGACAGGAAACAAGGTGGGGGGGGGGGGGGTACCTACATAAGAACATAAGTTAAGTTTACCAATTTAACTTGTGTACAAAAATAAAATATTGCATAAACAATTGCGAATAAAGCACCATCTCCATCCCATATGTTCAAGAAAGTGTTATTTTTGCATTTATTATAGTTGTATTAATATCTTGAATAAACTTTTATTTTTAGATTTTTTTATTTTTTTGTCATTTATAATTACAGTTTAGTAATTTTGCTATGTGCCATTCCCATTTTATTAGATTTCTTTTTTAAATTATTTATTTATTTTATTTCAGTTTCATGTAGTTTTAGTTTTTTACTTATTTCCAGTTAATAATTTTAATTTTTTGTGTAAGTTTTTCAATTAATTTTAATATTTTATTTTAGCATTTTTTTTAATTAACAGAAATGTTTTTAATAGTTTTCTGTTTTCAATTTTCATTAATGATAATAGCCTAACCCTAGTTGAAGAGAATAAAATTGGCACAAAACAGATGTATCAGGAATAGCATTAGGGGAAGCCACTTTTTCATGCATCATAAATATCTTGTGGCTCTGAGAGTGTGCAGATGTCATATTTATACCAAATAATTTTGATGACAACCAACATCTGAGATGCTATGTGATTTGATTGGTCCGCTGGTTAGTCCAGTTATCCAATCACATCCTCCGTTGCACATCAAGGGATTTATTCAGTAAATGTGTTTTCATTGTAGCATGTGCGCATGTCGTCTTGTCAGATAAAATTCATTTTTTTAGAAGAATTTATACACAACTTAGCGCTTCCTTCCAACATGTGATAAACTCAGATTCATATAGGCTTAAACAGGTGGATGGAAAAAAAAGCTATTCTCAAAGTAACAAGCATTCCCATGAATACAAGTCAAATTTAAAAAAAAAAAAAATAGACTAACTGCTTTTTTTGGTATTTACTTTTCAGTACCTTCAACTGTCAGAAACCTAAGATCAGCAGACAATGACAGCACAGTCATAATGGCCTTTTGGGATCCTCCTACTGGTAATTATTCAGGTTACCGCTATTGTCTTGAAGAAGTCAATAACAGCCGCAAGTGTACTTACTGCAACATCACATCAGACAGCAGCATTACAGCAGACAACGACATTACAAACTCAGGCAACAGCGATACAGCAAAATTCAGTAATACAGACTGTAAAACAGTGGATGAAACAGAAACATTTATCAAACAGATTAATAGATCAGACGGCAGCATGTTTTGTGTGTGTGTGGCAGCGCTAACAAAGAACAACACTCTGTCAGGAGAAATGGTTGGAATCCCAGCATACACACGTGAGTCTCATGTTCAGTTATTACATTCTTTCCCTAATTAAAGGCATTTCATATATCATGCATGTACAGTAAATTCTAATTGAACATTTCCATCACTAAGCTGTAAGCTTAGCACATTAGATAAAGCTGAATGTGAGTTGACAGTCAAACAATTTTGGAAGATTTTTTCAATAATGGAATAAAAAATTAGTAGCATTTCCTAAGTTCTGACAAACTCATGCTCTCTCTCCTCCTCTCCTCCTCTCCTCTCCTCTCCTCTCCTCTCCTCTCCTCTCCTCTCCTCTCCTCTCCTCTCGCCTCCTCTTCTCTCTCTCTCTCTCTCTCTCTCTAACATTAAAGTAGGTGTTTACTTTTGTCATTTTGCATTATTGACACACTATTTTCCTATTTAATACTGTAAAACTGCTTTGACACAATCTGTATTGTTAAAAGCGCTATATAAATAAAGGTGACTTGACTTGACTCCTCTCCATACAGGCCCAAAATTAGTGGACCTCACTTTAGTACCTTTCCTTAAAGAAATGCAAGCCACCTGGGAAATAAATGGGAATTATGAAAAATTTGAAGTGACAATTACAAGTGCTGATGCAAAGGATATACAGTCATATAATACTACAAACAAGGATTACACTTTCAATAATCTGAAGGCAGGAGTGTTTTACACTGTTTCAGTTGTCACTCTTAATGGTAAACTGAGAAGTGTTCCTGCTAATAAGTCAGATTACACCCGTGAGTAATCATTACAATGCGATCACTATTTTTCGATCATATTTCCAGAAGCTTTAATCACTGTCTTCATCAGCTTTTCAAGTTCAGCTGTATAACATCTCACAAATCAATTCACAGGGCCTGCTAAACCTACCTGGGTAAAGGCCACCGCTATCAAAAAAAACATACAGCTAAGCTGGGGTGCTCCAGACGAGTCAAAGGGTGTATTGATTCAATATATAGTGAAATATAACACTTCTTTCTGGAATGAATTGAATCAAACAAATACAACTGAGACAAATATCACCATTCCTTATTTAAGACCAGGAACAAAATATACGTTCAATGTCATGGTCTTGGCTGGAAATCTGAGTGATCCAGCCACTACTCATGCAAACACAGGTAAAGAGACTACATTTTGTTTGTTTATGAAGCAAACATTTGGCTTTGTTTACTTCTATTGCGCTTCATGATTATGCTGTTCATTCTAACATGTTATTAGAATGAGTATTTTGAGTAATTTTTCTGTGTTAAAAATTGTCTTTGTTTATTTCCAGAGCCTGAGAAGAGGACACTGGTCCTCATGATGTTGTGTTCCTCTGAAACCGCACTTCATTGTGACAAACCTGAAACTCGGAATGAACTGTTTGAAACGGTGAAGAAATATTCAAAGACTACATCAAGCTTGTTGCAACTTTACAGTAACAGAATTATTATGCAATGAATGCACACGAGAAATAAAGATGATGATTAAAAAAACACAATGACCAACATTTAGATTTCATAAATTGTTAAAGTTATTGCATTTGCACTGTTATACTGATTACAAAAACTTGCATTAAAATGTAACTATATATATATGTGTGTGTGTGTGTGTGTGTGTGTGTGTTTGTGTGTGTGTGTGTGTGTGTGTGTGTGTGTGTGTGTTTTATTTAAACCTTTTATCTTGAATGCTAAAGAAAAAAAAAAAAAAAAAATAAACAAATAAACATTCTACAACAGCTTTGTGCAAATAGCTGGAAAAGTTAACTGAAATAAACACAAATTTTCTTTCTGTCTTTCAGCTGAAAAAAAAATTTGATGATAAATTTCAAGACTTGGTCCACTGGAAGCTTAAAGCAAAAACTAGGTTTGTAAAAAGAGCTGGATTTTTTTACAAATTACTATGATTTATATTAACCTCTGACTCTCATTTCACAGCAAAGACATCCTTTGAATCTCTATGATGTGGCCTACAATCAAGAAAGAATCACATACTGAAATTTTTGTGTGATTTCATGCCTGGTGAATTCTGAATTTATTTTTTTACATTTCCATGAATGCAACTTACAAAAGAGGAACAAAAGCAATGTGTCAGAGAGCCAACAATATATGTTATATACAATTTTATTAGATTAGATTAGGAAACAAGGGAGAGAAGAGGAAACATTTAGAGAAGAAATATACGTTTTTGGTAAACTCTGCTTTACGGGAACCAAATGTCCTCACAGGGATAGCAAAACCTGATATTTTTGACCTTTGCTTGTTTGTTTTTTATTTTCTGTGTGAGTTATGGGGCGAGGGTATAGAATATACAGTATAAAAATCATTATGTCTTTGGAAAGTGCATTGGTTTAAGAGGTTGTTAAGTGCTTGTTTTTAGCTTCTTGGAGGGTTTTATTTCGATTCTCAATCGTTTTTGGATCTGTATGGCGATTTTTTCTTCTTACAAATTGCATATTGACATTTACTATAGATTGAGTGGTGTGATGATATTTGCTATAGTTGTGGGAGCTATAATTCATCTTCAAAACTGTAACATGAATACCTTTTTTTAAGACCTTTGCTATAGCTTCATGTGAATTCCAGTTTTAATGTTCATGATGGATTACTGCTGATTATTTTTGGGACTGTTTTCATTATAATTAAAGATATTACACATGGGTTTGTTTGCATTATTTCACTACTTTATACAAGTTCTCAGTATAATTACTTTCTTTCCAACTTGTGATGTTCATTTACATCTACAACCATAAGTCCTCAATATTTCTGTCTTGTTTTCCAAATATGTAAACACTCTTAAATCAAGATACATTTACTTGAACAATTATAATATATATATATGTTTATATATATATATATATATATTATATATATATATATATATATATATATACTGTATGTATATATACACACACACACACACACACAGAAATAAGTATTCAACACACCAACATTTTTTAAACAGCTACAATGCAGCAATTTGCATGAAATTTTACCTGACATTGGCATTGGCAATACACTGCCTACATCAACAAGTGTATTGAGGATGCAACAGTCACAAAAACCATCACTGTCCAGGCCAACCAGAAGCCGTGGATGACAGGGGAAGTCTACAGACTCCTGGAGACGCGGAACGCTGCCTTCAGAGCTGGAGATGAGGTGGGCCTGAGAACAGCCAGGGCCAACCTATCCCGCTGCATCAGAGAGGCTAAGAGACAGTACTCCAGGAGGATAACCCATCGTTTCAGCAACAGCAGAAACACTCGGAGCCTGTGGCAGGGGATACAGACCATTACGAACTACAAGCCCCCACAGCGGACCTGTGACAGCAACATCTCTCTGCTGAACAAGCTGAACACCTTCTTCGCTCGATTTGAGGAACAAAACAGCACCACTGCACAGAATACTCCACCTCCTCCCGGTGACCAGGTGATGATGCAGACCCCGGACAGCGTGAGGAGATCCTTCAGCAGGATCAATGCACGCAAAGCTCTGGGTCCTGACAACATTCCTGGGCATGTACTGAGAGACTGTGCAGCAGAACTCACTGATGTCTTCACAGACATTTTCAACATATCACTTAGTCAGGCTGTTGTTCCCACATGCTTCAAAGCTACCACCATCATTCCAGTCCCGAAGAAGCCATCTCCATCCTGCTTCAACGACCGTCCTGTTGCACTTACTCCCATCCTCATGAAGTGCTTTGAACGGCTAATCATGCACCACATCAAGTCTGCCCTCCCCCCTCCCTGGACCCATTTGTCCAGTTTGCATATCGGTGCCAACCACCATGATGCCATCTCAACTACCCTCCAGCACTCACACATCTCGAGAAAAAAAAGACTCATACGTCAGAATGCCATCAGCTTCAGACTAACGTCTGTTGCACTTACTCCCACATCCTCATGAATGCACGAACAACATGGCTGCTCAAGTCCTCAGGCCCTCCCCCCATCCACTCAGACCCCATTCCCATGCCTGCTTCAGGTTTGCATTACTCGAAGTGCTTTGAACGGCTAATCATGCCCACATCAAGTCTGCCCTCCCCCTCCCTGGACCCATTCCAGTTTGCATATCGGTCCAACCGGTCGACCGATGATGCCATCTCAACTACCCTCCACTCAGCACTCACACATCTAGAGAAAAAAGACTCATACGTCAGAATGCGGTTTGTAGACTTCAGTTCAGCATTCAACACAATCATCCCTCAACAGCTCATTCACAAACTGATCAAGCTGGGGCTCAACACTTCGCTGTGCAACTGGCTGTTGGACTTTCTGACTGGAAGACATCAGGCAGTACGTGTCGGCAGCAACACATCCAGCACCATCACACTGAACACTGGGGCCCCCCAAGGATGTGTGCTGAGCCCCCTCCTCTTCACTCTGCTGACCCACGACTGCACACCGTCACACAACTCCAACCTCTTCATTAAGTTTGTGGATGACATGACTGTGGTGGGTCTCATTAGCAACAGAGATGAGACAAACTACAGGAGCGAGGTGAGCCGCCTGGCTGGATGGTGCAGTGACAACAATCTCTCTCTGAACATGGAGAAGACGAAGGAGATTGTTGTTGACTTCAGGAGAGCGCACACTCAGCATGTTCCTCTGACCATCAACGGTGCGACTGTGGAGAGAGTGAGCAGCACCAAGTTCCTGGGTTTGCACATCACAGAGGACCTCTCCTGGACTGACAACACTGCAGCACTGGCCAAGAAATCACAGCAGCGTCTCTACTTCCTCCGCAAACTGAGGAGAGCCAGAGCCCCACCCCCCAATCATGTACACCTTCTACAGAGGCACCATCGAGAGCATCCTGACCAGCTGCATCACTGTGTGGTATGGCGCCTGCAACGCGTCCTGCCGGAAGACTCTGCAATGCATAGTGAGAGCAGCTGAAAAGATCATTGGTGTCTCTCTCCCCTCCCTCCAGGACATTTATGGAACCCGTCTCACTCGCAAAGCCCTCTGCATTGCAGGTGATCACACCCACCCGTCACACAGCTTCTTCAGTCTGCTGCCATCAGGGAGGAGACTGCGGAGTCTCCAGGCCAGGACCAGCAGACTGAAGAACAGCTTCATCCATCAGGCTGTCAGGAAGCTGAACTCGCTCCCGAACTTGCCCCCCCGTCCCTCTTCCGCCCCATGCTACGTATACTGTGTTTAGGCTAACTGAGACTTGTTATAGCACTTATATATCATTGCTCTTTTGTTGTTTTTGATTGCTTCCATTGTCCTCATTTGTAAGTCGCTTTGGATAAAAGCGTCTGCTAAATGACTAAATGTAAATGTAAATGTAAATGTATAAGTTATATCTTATATTTTATATTTGATCTAGATTTTTAGGCTCTACTGTTAGTGTTATCTGTATGCACCGGGGGTCTGAGAGTAATGCAATTTCGATTCTCTGTATGTATGTACTGTACATGTGGAAGAATTGACAATAAAGCAGACTTGACTTGACTACTTGACTACATATCTGAAAACATAAAAAATATATTTATATTTTTAAATATATATCCAAAAGTATTTAAAAAAAAAAAATATTGGTTGAATATGTATATTATTTTAAAATATATATTTGGGAAAAAACAAAACAAAAAAAAAACAACATAATTCCCATAATTTTAAGAGAACTATTGAATGCTCATTTTCAGCTCATTGCTGAAAAAAGCAGAATATGACCATCACGGATCTCTTGCTCTAATAGAACACTCCCACCGTGTGCTCTACTGCATTAATGCATCGATACAAGTGGCACAATCCACATACAACATAATGTGATTGTGAAAGTGATGTGACGTGTAGCCAAGTGCATGCACATAACTATAGACTGAGCAAGTAATACGTCTCATAGCCCTACTAATTCACCCATCAAAATCTCACTCCAGCCAGGAAAGTGAATTTGTCAGCCCTGGTTTATTCAAAGAATCAGACCTCCTTCCAGACTTTCTGAACGGCGTCATGCCAGATAATGTGAACAAAAACACACATTTCTCTTATCCTACATGTACAAACATAGAGTAGTGCGAGCATGAATGCTCAAACACAGCCTTCACAGGTCAACTGCTCGTAATAAACACTGAACTGAGTTAAGGACCGTTCAGATATAGAAAAGAAGAGGCTGCTAATAGCCTACAGTACATTGTCTATGACTGATAAATAGGCGTCCATCACTTCAAAACATATTTAAGAGTCCATGCGTTCACGATATACATATAGTGCAATAAATATATGCAAAAACCTCTAAGAACATTAAAAGTCCAGTTTTCTTCTTGTGATTAGAACATTATTTAAAGATTACTAAAAAATAAATTAATTAATTCTTAGAACTTTCAAGTACAAAAAAACTCATGAGAACATTCTGAGAACATTCTAAGAATGTTTTCTCTGAACATTGCGAGAAAGTTACATAAGTATTAACTCTAAGAATGTTTTGTCCTAACATTTATATAACTTTAAAAAAACATATTGAGAGTCCTGAGAAGGTTCCCTGTTAGCTGGGAATGTTCTCTGCACTTTGGCTTACATTCTGGCAAAGTTCTCTTAAAGTAACATTGGTAACACTTATTCACGTTTAACTACAAATGTTCCCTCAATAAATTCCTAATTTCCTCTTTATTAATAGTTAGTAAGGTAGTTTTTAAGTTTAGGTACTAGATTCAATCAAAGAGTGCAGCAGCCAATTGAACCAGGTGATAATTTCATAACAGCCCTGTATGCTCTTGCAGAAAACTGTACTCAAGAATACATCCATTCCAGTCACGGAAGACTCTGATTTGAATTTACAACATTCATTTTAACAAACAAACATGTTAGTACACACAAATAAAATTAAATAAAAACAATAATAAAAAAAAAAAAAAAAACCTTATAATTTTTCTCCCAAAGATGAACCCCGGCTGGCCGGCCATTGGTCCCTTTCTCTGTGTCAAGGCTGATTTATACTCGACGCGTCCGCAAGTTTGCTTGGGTGAGCGCAGAAAATAAGACGTCATCGCAGTGTTGCCGGAAGTTCGCTTTGAGTGCACGCAAACTCAGTTATTGTGGCGGAGTGCACAGTATTTTCTGAAACTTTCCTCATAGCTCTGCATCCGAACATGCACGAGTTCAGGGCGATTCTAGCTGAACATGCACGTCTGTGCCGGCGTTTTTGTGAAACAGAAGCAGTTTAATGTGAAGTTCAAACTCCATCAGATGCTTTTTGACGGAAAACTTTTTTTTTTTTTTTTTTTTTTTGGAAAAAAAATGTTTGCATAGTTTGTCCAAGGCTGCTTATTTGAGGTACGTTTTATTTATATTGTATAAAATAGAATAAGAATTCATTTAGATATTAATTATACAATATTTGCTTTCAGTTGTCTTGTGTTTGATGCGAAATACAGCCAATAGTTTAAGATTGTTTTAAGTATGTACATAAAGAAATTATTGATTCATCAACTCATTCACCGCAAGACTTATACTGGCAAATGACTTCTCACCGGAGATTCCCGATGGTTTTAGGGGACAATTACTCCTCGTCGCTCCCCTGTCTTTTCAAAGAATAGTACAACAGCGAACGCAACAAGTATAAAAGCCTTGTCCATTTGGGAAGGTCCGCTCGCAGTCAGCGGAGACTTGCGAAGCGGAGCCAGGTGAAAGTATAAATCCCGCTTAATTTTGTTTTTTGTCGTCTTCTAAATAATGCCGCGAGTGGGGCTTAAGGAAGTGATGTTGCCTGCGTCTGTGCAGTGCGACCTGATGGAGCCCTTGCTGAAGTGAGACACAGGAAACAGAAATACTGCAAAATAATAATAACGCGACTAAACAAGACAAAATAACCTTATAACATTTCGTTTCGTCTCATTTTGGTCAACGGAAATGAAGAGACATTTTAGCATAGTTTTTATTTTGTAAACCACATTTAGTCTTGTTTTTATTCGTCAACAATATTGCATTATACATTTAATTATAGTCATCGTCACATGACCAGCATTTACGTTGCGTCTCGTCTCATTTTTGTCACGTGATAAAGGTTCGTTGACGACGATATTTAGTCATAATTTTCATTGACGAAAGCAACACTATCTAAGAGACAGTACACTATCTGAGCAGATGCAGCTGGACAGAGACCTCACTCTTGAGAAAGCTATTAATATGGCATGACAATCAGAAGTTATTAAAAAACAGCAGACTGACTTAAGAGGTGAGTCAAAAAGTGGAGCTGCAATTTATGCAGTGGCTGCAAAAATGAATAAAATAAACAACCTGTCCTCCAACTAATACGCTCGTATAGGTCGTTTGTCCAAATCCCTGAAATACGACCCATCAGAGCGTATACTACAATTGCGCCCCTATCGGCAAAAGGTCGTGTTCATATTAATGTTTTGTACTCTTTTATTTGCACTGTGATTTGCGTTTCGTGTAGCTCAGTTGGTAGATTATTGCGTTATACCTTGATATGCAATCATGCTATCATGGGTTCGATCCCCGAGAATGGACGTGCACGTAAAATGTATATGCTCAAAAAATCATAATTTAGCATGATTTCTGTGAGGGTTAGGTTTAGGGGGTGGGGTTAGGTGTGGTCATTCGAACGAATAAGCCTCCTAGTAAAATATGTACGAATTACTGTGAGATCGGTGTAAAAAGTCCACACGTTGCATTTAAATAAACGTGCGTTTTGATTGGTAATGACGTTATACGTCATTTCATGACGACAGACGCAACGCGATACTGTCATTATTTTTACGCCCGCTAGAGGCCGCTTAACGTTAAAACGTAAAAATAGGTCATAATAAGGTGCTTGCACAAACGCCCTTTATGGTCGTTTTTTGTTGGAGGACAGGCTCAAAATAAAACAGCAGAATAAAACAGCAAAAAAGAAACCATCAAAATTCAAAAACAGCAGTTTTCCCAAGCATGTGTCAACATCTTCTCTGAACAAAAATGATAAAAGGCCCTGTCAAAGATGTGGAAAAACACCTGGTCATGGGAAATGGCAGTGCCTAGCCAAAGATGTTTCATGTCTCACCTGCGGAAAAAAGGGCACTACAGCAAGATGAATAAAACTGCCAAAACAGTGCATGCTATTGAAGCAGAGGAGTGCAATTAATCATCAGAGCCCTGGTTTTTAGGCACAGTAGAGCTTGGCTCGACAGTGTGGATTTAAACGTACTGTACTCGAAGTAGTGTCAAGGCCTAGGTATGGAACGCCAGCCCTACACCATCAAGCTTAAACTGAATGTGACTCCATTCTCCTGGACAACCCCTAGGAGAGTTCCATTTCCTTTGTTGAAAATGGTTCAAAAGGAGTTAGAGACCAATCTGTCGGACCAATCAGCCAAATATAGAACATTTATAACACCATTTGGAAGATTTTTTTTTCCAGTAGGCTGCCGTTTGGAATTGTTTCAGCACCAGAGCATTTTCAGAGATGCATGTCGATGGTCATAGAAAGACTGTCTGGTGTTGTGTGCCATGTAGATGATCTGCTCATCTGGGGTGAGTCCCAGGCTCAGCATGACGAGAGACTGCACACATTGTTAGCCAGGATTGAAAAAGCTGGCATCACACTGAATTTGGAGAAGTGTGAGTTTGGGCAGACAGGAGGTCAAGTTTCTGGGTCATATAATTTCAGAGAGCGTGGTGACACCTGATCCAGACAAGACTAGAACAGTGCTGAAGATGAAAGAGCCATCCACCATCAATAAAATTTGCAGCTTCCTTGGTATGGTAAACTAATTAGGTAAATTCACACCATGCCTTGCAGAGAAGGACAGGCCACTGAGGGACCTTCTTTCAAAAAGAATATCTTTTTACAAACCAGACAAATAACTGAAACTGTCTACTGACACATCATCATATGGCCGTGGTGCAGTTCTTCTACAGAAAGAGGCGGAGGTTTGGAAACCAGTGGCTTATGTGTCACGTTCACTTACTCCCACAGAGCAATGGTACACCAGGTTGAAAAGGAGGCCTAAGGTCTGACCTGGGGATGTGAAAGGTTTAAAGACTTTCTTATAGGACATCACTTCCATCTGGAGACAGACCACAAACCTCTGGTGAGCCTGCTGGGTATTCAAGAGTTAGCAAAACTTCCTCCAAGAATTCAGAGATTCCGCAAGAGATTGATGAGGTACAATTACACAATCACACATACAACTGGCAAGATGTTGGTGACAGCTGACACTTTGTTTCATTCACCAGTAAGCAGCCTGGGAGAACACGATTCTGATGCTAACTTGATGGAAGACACAAACATCTATGTAGAGACTGTTGTAGGGTGCATGCCATCCAGCCCTACCTATTTGGCAAAACTCAGAGAACAGCTGAAAATGGACCCCACCTGTTCTGAGGTGATGGAGCGATGCCAGGAAGGTAAGGGAAATTCTGGGCTTAAAGAGCAGTTGTCACAGTCCATGATGGTCTTCTATAAAAGGGATACCCGCTGGTTATACCCACTGATATGTGCAACACAAGTCCTAAAGAAGTTGCACGATGGACACCAGGGGGTTGATAGATGTCGACAGCGTGGCCGGGTCTAAGTGGACAGATAAATGACCTTGTTCAAAACTGCACAACATATATTAAAGAACGAGTCAATCCAACTGATGTTTTAATGCCCTCTGATTTTCCAACCAGACCGTGGCTTAAGCTGGGTGCTGACTTGTTTTCATACATGGAAGCACTTATTTATTGGTAGTGGACTATTTTTCCAGATTTGTGGAGATTGCCAAATTAAGCCCTGCGAGATCAGATGATGTAATAGTAAACTTGAAGTCTATGTTTTCATGGCATGGAATTCCAGAGTTCCTTTTTTCAGATAATGGACCTCAATTTTCCAGCCAGACATTTTAAAGTTTGGCGGCGGACTATGGCTTCAGTCACTTCACCAGTAGCCCATAATTTGCTCAAATCAATGGAGAAGCTGAGTGCCATGTTCAGATGGTAAAACATCTTCTCAGCAAAGCAAAGGACTCCTATTTGGCAATGCTGGCTTACAGAACAACACAGCTGCCAGATGTCTACAGCACTGCTCAGCTCCTAATGGGGCGAAGGCTACGCACACCAATACCACAGCATCACTCGCTTCTGATTCCGAGCCTCCCTGATTACACTTCTGTTGTAGCAAAGGAAAAGGGAATAAGAGAGAAGTAGGCTGCAAGTTACAACACACGTCACCGCGCAAGACAACTCAGTCACCTTTCCTCAGGTCAGAGAGTTTGGATCACAGACACGAAGACTGAGGGTACCGTGGTAGCACCCCATTCAGCACCTCATTCTAGCTTAGTGGAAAGCCCTCAAGGCACCATCTGACTGAACAGATATCATCTTGTTCCAATGCTGAACATTGAACCATGGGATGAAAGTTTCCCAAAAACTGGTGATCAAACAGAAGAGGGGGAGCACTCCCTGGAATCATCAACAGCTCAAACGGTCCAAACTCCTGGGGTATACAAAACACCATCAGGAAGGACTGTGATTCAGCCAAAGAGACTAGACCTTAAAATTTCTGAAAGTTATAGTGCGGGTTTCACATACAGTGAATTAAAAAAAAAAGAAGGGAAAAAGTTAGATGTTGCATGGGGAAAAAAATACTAGTTCAATTATTAGTGATTAATGATGGGGTTAAGTTCAAAAGTAATTCTGGGGGATAATTAATAGTCATGTTATTGGCTTACTGTTTCAAGTGTTGTTAGAAGGGGAGATGTGGTGTGATTATTATGTGTTTGTTTTGGGGCTCTAAGAAAGTGGGGCTGGGAGGAGTCAAGGGAGAGAACTCTTTTTGTTTAAGAACACGACAAGTTTCGATTCTGCTCATGGAGTCATGAGAAAGTTATGGAGTTTGAGTAGTAGTTTCATAAGACAGGTTTTTCAAGAATACATTATGATTGTAAAAAGTATGTCAAGTCAAGTCAGGTTGAGCTTTATTGTCATTCCACTACATGTGAGGACATACAGTGGATCGAAATGTTGTGCCTCACAGGATCATGGTGCTACATAAATATAGACATACAACAATGAAGTAAAACAGTATAAACCTAAACACAGCTAACCTATGATATACTTTATATAAATAATAATCTATACATAAACTAGAGAATACAAACTGTACCAATGCTTCACATAAATACTTTACATGTGCAAAGGGAAAGTCAAGCAGCTGACTGGGGAACAGTGCAAGATGATTTGTAGCGCATGAGCAAAAACATACATATTTTGAGTTATTTGTAAACAACAGTGTGTGTGAAAAATGTCTAGTGCACATAGCGGAGAGTGTGTTACTACAGGTGGTTTGTACAGGCCCACTCACCTGTGTGTAGCACACTTCAAATATTATTATGTTTTGTGTGTGTGTAGTAGATTGTGTAGTACAATTTACAAAAACAAAACAAAATCTACAACACTGGAACTGAGAAAATGTGTATTTTTTGTTTGATTTGATACATGTTTTCTCTGATTCTGAGAATAATTATGTGAAACCAGTCTGTCACAAGACAGATCACAGTCTAATGGAGCTGATTTGACTCCTGACTCAGTTCTGAGCTCATGTGTAGTTCTGTGTTTGGTCACTGTGTGTCAGTAGTGAGTGATAGTGTTTGAGCAGCTGCAGCATCAGTTCAGTCACTGTGACTCTGACTGACCAAGGTTTTTGTATGACTCTGTATCACTGTGTGAACATTTTTACAGTTGATGGCTTGTCTGACAGTAATAATGTGCAGCATCTTCAGTCTGGACTCCACTGATACATTAACATTTAGTAATTTAGCAGATGCTTTTATCCAAAGTGACTTACAAATGAGGACAATCGAAGCAATCAAAAACAACAAAAGAGCAATGATATTTAAGTGCTATAACAAGTCTCAGTTAGCTTAAATGCAGTACACGTAGCAAGGGCTTTTAAATAATATAATAAATAAAAAGAAAACAGATAGAATAGAAAAAGGATAGAGCAAGCTAGTGTTAGAGGTATTTTTTATAATTGTATAATAAATGTAAAGAAAATAGATAGAATACAATAAGATTTTTTTTTTTTTAAAAGAATAGAAATAGAATAGTGAGTGCTAAAGTTAGAGGGTCAAATAAAGATGGAAGAAATGTGTTTTAACCCGATTCTTGAAGATGGCTAAGGACTTAGCTGCTTGGATTGAGTTGGGCAGGTCATTCCACCAGGAGGGAACATTTAATTTAAAAGTCTTTAAAAGTGACTTTGTGCTTCTTTGGGAAGGCACAATCAAGCGACGTTCACTTGCAGAATGCAAGCTTCTAGAGGGCACATAAGTCTGAAGTAATAAATTTAGGGTAAAGGGGTGCAGAGCCAGTGATGGTTTTGTATGCAAACATCAATGCCTTGAATTTTATGCGAGCAGCTATTGGTAGCCAGTGCAAATTGATAAACAGAGGTGTGACGTGTATTCTTTTCAGCTCATTCAAAATTAATCTTGCTGCTGCGTTCTGGATTAATTGTTAAGGTTTTATAGAACTGTCTGGAAGCATGGAAGCCAAGAGAGCATTGCAATAGTCCAGCCTGGACAGAACAAGAGCTTGAACAAGGAGTTGTGCAGCATGTGCCGAAAGAAAGGGCCTGATCTTCTTAATGTTGAATAAAGCAATTCTGCATGATCGGACAGTTTTAGCAATGTGGTCTGAGAAAGTCAGCTGATCATCAATCATAACTCCAAGGTTTCTGGCTGTTTTTGAAGGAGTTATGGTTGATGTGCCTAACTTGATTGTACATTGGTAACTTGATACATGGAGTATAGCCACATAATACTGCCATCATCTAAATCAATATGGTGATGAAAGTCCTTTTTGTTGATTGTCGATTCAGTTCTAGTGAAAAACAGTTGTTGATCATGTTTCATGTTTGACAGAGTTATAAACACATGCAGAGCACTGAAAGTGTGTCGCTCATGTATAACAGACTCTTTATGCAAATGCTGCAGTAGTGAACAATTTTAAGTTGTTCTGTTTCAGTGAACAGGAAAATAAACTGAGATCACTGGAAACTTCACTGACAGATGTGTTATTATGTTTGTTATGTAACTGATATAACTCCCAATACCTGAACCAAGCAAACAGACTGATTCAATAATTCATGACACTATATTCAGAATATGAATATGTGCTTGTGTAGGGCATTAAAGTGATGTCTAGTGGTTCCACGCAAGCTGTAACAACTAAATAAAGTACTTTATCACTTGTGATGTCATCTAACTAACTACTTGTAATGATTGTGTGCGGGGGGATTGTAGAAGATAGGCAATGTGATGTAGGAACTATTTTACACCAGGGATACACCCCTATCATTCTACAGTTTAATAACACCATACTGGGGCATTAGGACCCACTCTGAGCACAGGATGAGCTCCACCTGCTGGCCACTAACACCTCTTCCAGCAGCAACCTGGTCTTCCCCGAAAGTCTCCCATCCAAGTACTGACCAGACTCAACCCTGCTTAGCTTCAGTGTGTGTGCAGGAGAAAGCTGCAGGATGATGCTGCTGGCTTGTGTTTACACAAAAGTGTGGTCAAGACCACTGAAGAGCCATGCAGAAAAATCCTCCATTTAAAAGTACTTGTCAGTGTTCATGTGTGTCCACACTACTGAGTGTTAAAGAAACACTGAAGCAGGGTTGGAGTGCATGCTGGGAGACATGGGTGAGTTTTTTACTATGGTGGCACCCAGCATGCATTGCAGCATGAAGCTTTTGATTGATTGTCACCACTGTTGAGATTAGTGATGGGAGAAACAAAGCTTTTCAAAAATTAAAAGCAAATGTTTTGCTAAATGAGTCACTGTTTTGAAATAGAGTGTTCTGGTGACGTCTACTGTTTGATATGTTGTAAATGCAATAAAAACATGCATAAAAATGCCTTTCACAAACCAATTGCAAGTGTTTTATTAGAAGTGTTATCTATTAGGTGTGACGAAAAATCGAATAAAATTAAATACTTTTAAATATGAAGTGTCTTTATGACTGACTTCCAACCACTGCTTTATATGAAATTAACTGAACTCCACAAACAACATTACCAGCTTCACTTATTTCTAACCAGCTTGACTTTATTTCTGTCATACATTGTCACTAAGAATTAACATTTAAATGGGTTTAGAAATTGATGTTTTTATTAAAAATAATGTAGTTTAGTTTGAAGTCACCATTATGGCGATTATTGTCACCCTTAGTTGTGCTCTTGACCCTTGGTTTATAATATTAGTTTCCCTCTGGTTATTAAACAGATCAGCTCTGAATATGACAAAACAACTAAAAAAAGCAAATAAGACAATTCAGCTGTTTAATTTATTCATGCTGCAATGCATGCTGGGAGTCATAGTTTTGCACTATGATAGCAGCACGCATGCATCACGGCACAAAACTTTTTGTTGATTATCACCACTGTTTAGATTCTCACGCTAATTCTTGATGTCTGTGTGTCTAAATGATACAGTAGCTCAAAACTTTCTAAGCACAAGGTGTTTCTAAATTCATTTAGATCATCATGTTAAATTAATAGAAGATAATCTAAACAGTCAGATATTAAACACTGGATTAGTTTAATAAGTCAGATTACATGGTTATAATGATGAATACGTAATATCTCTTGGTTTTTCTTGCCATAAATAATGTGCTCACTACAGTTCAAGAAAAACAAAGGTTGAAAAGTCAAAGGGCCCATTACTAATTACTAATTACGAACTACTAAGCACTAATCACCATAATGGTGACTTCAAATGATACATTTTCAATAAAACATCAACATGTAAACCTCTGTAATACCCAAATTAGAACTTTTGTAGACATATGAAATGAAATTAAAACAGTCAATCTGGTTAGTAATTAGGGAAGCTGGTAATGCTGTTTGTGAAGTCGTTAACCCTCTGGAGTCGACCAATGAGGATACGCATTTTGTGGCATCTTCTCCTGATAACCCCGAAAAGAACTTAAATTTCACTTTTATTTTTGATCATATATAAGAGCAATACATCATTCGGATCTGTAAAGGGTCTACTTTTATTTGTATACACACATAATAACAACAAAACTTTGTCCATTTACAAAATAAAGAAAACAAACAGGGTGCGCTGTCTGTAACTCAGCAAATAATCAACAAAACGACATGAGAGATATATCTATAGAAAGCTTGACATGTCTTCTTTTAAACTAACATTTTTATCAAAAACAAATATTCTATGATAAAGTAATCCAAATTAACACAATGCGATGTAAAGTCATTCACGTCTCCCTTCATTATATCTAATGCGACCACGTGTTGAGCTCGCTATTGATATTACAATAGACAATGTGAAGCTCGTGGTGTGTAAACGCTCACATTACAGCAAACAAAGCAGCGAGACTGTTCTTCAAGTCTTTTCAATTTTACTTTTGGCTTTGCACTGAAAAGAATAAGACATATTTCACCCCAAGAAGACGCGCTGAGAGAAATAAGCTTTGGATTACCTCAGAAAAAATAATGAAGCGGCTTGATCCAGCAGAGATCAAAAACTTGAGTAAGTCTATTTTATTTTTATTAATCTACTTGTATTAGTTTTTACATAACTTGTACACATTTTACTAGTTAGGCTTTTTCCAAACTATAATTCCTGACTAAATGTATAATCAAGTGAAACATTATGAAGTTTCATTCACATCATCTAAATGTTTCATGATGCCAGGAAGTTTTTTTCTTCTTTTTATATTCTATAACATAGACAGCAAAACGATATAAAAGTAATATGAGTTATAATGTTGCTAGTTTAACCTCTTAGCCTGCACCCCGACGTCGGCGTCCTCAACTCCGCGTGTTCGCATGTGTCAATATTTACGAATAGATTAAATGAAACGGGACAAATTTAATCTTGACAAACTATATATCACTATAAAGATCTAAGCCTCAAGCATCGACGACAGATGACTGTTTTTCAATGGAAAGCTTATAAAGAATGTATTTGCTACATTTGTGTAAGCAGTACACATCAAAACATGAAGAATGAAAACGCTTACGTTTCAGTTCTTCAGGGACAGAATTGTTTGTGTTCGTTATGGAATAACTCACGCTCAGAAACTGTGTCTTGGTAGTAAAAAAACAGCATGGTTTTGTAGCGTACAGTGTCACACTGCTTTTTCTTTATTTGTTTTATTTTTCAACATTTTTCATATATGTGTGAGTGTGTTTTATGTTGAATGTGACTGTATATGCATGATTACCATCTGTTTGAGCGCAAATCAGCTCACTATTACTGTGTAATCATGGCTATTAATGTGAACGCCATCTATATTAATAGAGTGCGATTTATTGACTTTATGGTGCATTTGTATTATTACCATCTCTATAACTGGCCATCAGCACATATTTTCATTGTAATTCATTGTAAATTCTGCATTTCTATCAATCTCAGGATGTTCTGTAATTGGCATACAAAGTTAAATCGTTTTTATTTTTCTTATTTTTCTTTAAATTAAATTTATAAATGTATGCATTTAGCAGCCGCTTTTATCCAAAGCGACTTACAGTGCATTCAGGCTATCAATTTTTACCTATCATGTGTTCCCGGCAATGCTCTACCACTTGAGCTACAGGAACAATTTTCTTATTCAAATTATTCTCATTGTATTTTTTTAGTGCTCAAATAAATTACTTATATGATGTCTAAGTTTCTGTCTAGTGTTTTATAATGAAAAAAAATATGCAGTGGTATGTTTAATGACTAAAATAGTTTGTAGAACCCTTCAATACAGTTACAATATTTTTTACAATATACAATATTTTTACAATATAAATTCCAAAAAAAAAAAAAAATTATATGGGGGTAGGGGCTAGACATAGTCTCAAGAAAAAGGTTGCATGAATCTCATTTTTCATGGTATCTCCTTCAGATTTGAAATATAAACTCTTGAGACATTTGCTTTCAACCCATTAATTTTCTAGATTGCTCCAGGACTGATTTCATGTATTTTTATATCAAATAAAAAAATTCAGTTTGGTAAAAAAAAAATTTCAGGGCACTTCAGTGTCTATAACTTTTAATATTTTTGAGCATTATCAACTCTGATGTATTCATTTGATGTTTGCGTTTGTCCGAGGTATAAATGTATCAAATAAGCTGTAAATATCACTGATAATAAATGTGGTAACTGTGTTCTTTTTTCCCATATAAATTACTACTACTATCAGTGACCATCACAATAATGTTAATAATGTAGTTTATTTGTGTAAACAGCATGTTTACTTTTTTATTTTAGATGTGAAGTTAAAATTGCAAAAGAATCTTATGCAAAATGAGCCAATGCAAATAAGAAGCCCACTCAGGAACCTGAAACACTGACAAAGTGAGACACACACTCCTATGAGACTCTTTAAAAAATGTTTATGTCCTTCAGAGCATGTAAACAATACACACATTGGAAACGCTATGTATGTGATGTTCATTTATGTCTTTCAACATGACACTTATTTATCATGTTTTTGTAAAGAATTGAACTTCTGCTCACCAAGCCTGCATTTATTTGATCCAAAATACATAAAGTTGCATTTGCTAAAGCAGTAATACTGTGAAATATTTTTACTATTTCAAATAACTGCTTTCTATTTGAATATATTTTAAAATTAAATTTATTCCTGTGATCAAAGCTACATTTTCAGCATCGTTACTCCAGTCTTCCTCCAAGTATAACAATATACACTATGCCATTCAAAAGCTTAGAGTCGGTATATATAGAAATTAAAAATTGTATTTAGCCACACATGATGATAAATACAATAATAATGTTACAAATGATGCTGTTCTTTCAATTCATCAAAAAAAAAACCTGAAAAAATTATTCTCAGCTGTTCAGCATTAATAATAATAATAATAATAATATATTGTTAAAATTATTTTTTTTTTTTTTTTGAGTAGCAAATCAGAATATTAGATTTATTTCTAAAGGATCATGTGAGTAATGATGCTGAAAAGTCAGCTTTGAAAGTCAGCTTTGTTGTTCCTAATAAACTGTTTAACTGCACTTGCAAGTGAATCTCAAGTTATTTTGTGGGATAATTAAATGTATTCTAAATAAACTACAAACATAAAAATATATACATTTATTTTGTCCTCACATTCTTTCCTTACAATCTTCCCTCTCAGTCACACACCTGACCGAAAGGCTCATTATGCAGCTCATTATGCAGGCCTAATCACACTAATATCGATGGTCAATCACGACTACTCGCATATGCCCTTTCGAAACAAAAAGTGTCTTAGAAAATTTAAATCAATCTAATGTTTTCTGTGAGTGAGTAAACAAGAGGATTCTCACATAATTTTGAAGCAAAGATTGTAGGCTACAAACTCCAGGTTTGACAGTCTTGTGAACAAATGTTCTGTATGTGTTTTATGACCTTATTTCAGTG
This sequence comes from Cyprinus carpio, assembly GCF_018340385.1. Classification (NCBI taxonomy): domain Eukaryota; kingdom Metazoa; phylum Chordata; class Actinopteri; order Cypriniformes; family Cyprinidae; genus Cyprinus; species Cyprinus carpio. The sequence continues at coordinate 23,726,190 of NC_056595.1, forward strand.
ACTTCAAAATTGTAGTTTTTCACTAACCACGCTTAAACGTTGTTTTCTCAAAAACACATTCTCATTCATACATGCTATTTACATATTATTGTAGCCCACAGTGTTTTCAGACTTTAACCATGTATATGTTTATAAGCAACTGAAAAAAGCACAAAAGTCAGGGCATGTCAAAATTTCTCCAGGCCCGCAAAAAACCCTTAGACCTCAGAGGGTTAGTTATCCTCTGCTGAGATCTTGAGAGATTCAGTGTCTACATTTACTTCAGTTTATTTCTAAGGCTGTGGCTGGAAGTCATTTGTAGTCTTTGTCTATCTCTTTTTTTCTGTTCTTCTTGTTCCTCCTTCAGTGATTCTGCTTATTAACAGCAGGTGTTTGTTACTAATCACTCAATTTATCTCTTAATTATCACATTAACTGCACTATTGATTGGTCTTGGTTTTGGAAGTCTGGTCTTGACTACATGCCTGATTTCTTTGCAACATTTTATAAATGAGGCCCCAGGTGTCATCTTACAGGATGCTGAATGCAAATAAGATGCACTAAAACAAGCTCCATGAAACCACATGCGATAAGATATGATAAAAGTTTCTATTTGCATTGCTGGTAAGAGAAACTCCCCCAGAGTGAAAACTAGAGTAAACAAAACAAAAACACAAATAATACAAAAACAACACAAAAAACAACAAAAACAAAAATCACACAAATCATATCTTTGTGATACTACTAAATGTTTTTTTGCAAGAGTTTTAAACTAGGTATTGAGACACACCAACACACAACAATGGTAACAATCAAGAAAATATTCAGATAAACAGATTATCTCTGAACATCATAAAACAAGCTACTAAAAGTCACAACAAAAAACATAAAAAATAAAAGCAAACAGTTAAGAGTTCAAGAAAACAAAAGGACAATTCAGCTGCATAATTTGTTCATGCTACAATGCATGCTGGGAGTTTTGTACCATGCTGGGACCCAGCGTGCATTGCAGCATGAAGCTTTTTGCTGATGGTCACCATTGTTGAGATTCATATACTGATTGTTGATGTCCGTGTGTGTCACTTTTTTATTTTATTTTATTTAGCCTTTATTTAACCAGGTAAGTCAGTTGAGAACCAGTGCTCATTTACATTGATGATCTGGGCAAAAGCATGCATTACTTAGAAGCTTATTTTGTATATGCTTTTAAATATTTTCTTAATAATTGATTGCTGAGTTGGACTAACTGCTTAAACTTCTGTAGCAGAGAGTTGGTAATGCAAAATTCGCGCACGCACACACACACACACACACACACACACACACACACACACACACACACACACACACACACACACACACACACACACACATATATATATATTATTAGTGCACAACACTAATAATCAATGATTATACTTTAGATGAGATCAGGAAATCAGGCCACTTAATGATTATATTACCATCAATAGATACCCAGTATTATCTGATCTCAGTTTATATTGGCTTTCTTTTCTGCTGTAAATGTGTATTATTAAAAGAAAACAAAATGAAATGTCCAACTAAAGCACCAAACTAAACATTAATCCATATAATGGTGACTTTAAACAAGAAACATTACAGTTAAATCAAAATTAATTTTCAATTAGGTATACTGCTTAAAAAACATTCAGAAACATTTTCAAATGTTTCAGCCCAGTCCAGTTATTTGCAAATGCAGGCTCAATTGGGAATGTTTACGGTTTTTATGCAAAGTCACTCTGTGAATAAGTTGTTGTTAGAGGTCAGACTGTAGAGCTCAGGATCAGATCAGGACCATCAGTGGACAGGAGAGTATTGTGGGCAAAGTGAGTTTTTACCTTCAGTTGATTTATCTGAAGAGTATAGTTTTTCTTTCTGGTTCCTTTCAGGTTGTTAATTGATGATGTTTTCATTACTCCAAAAGGTCTTGACTGGACCTAAGATTGACAACCAGCGAATCAACAAGCAGCAGATGTGAGATGAATACACTGTGGCTGCCACTTCTCCTGAGTAAGTCTGTAAACCTGACAGAGGTTTATGTGTCATAATTTTGTGGAAATAATTATACAATACCATTCAAAAATTTGGGGTGAAGACTTTTTTATTTCAAAAAAAGAAAAGAAAGAAGGTAATACTTCTATCCAGCAAGGATGCATTAAAATTGACCAATAAATGTTGTTCTTTTAAACTTTCTGTTCATTAAAGAGTCCTGAAAAAAGTTATCATTGTCTCCACAAAAATATGACAGCAAAATAATTTTTGACTGTTATTAATAAGAAATGTTTCTTGAGCAGCAAATCAGCATATATGAATGATTTCTGAAGGATTATGTGACACTGAAGACCGAAGTGATGATGCTGAAAATTCAGCTTTGATCACATAAATAAATTCTATTTTAAAATATACTACAATAGAAATCAGCTACTTAATTACTACTTACATAATTAATATTTTACATTATTTCCATTTTACCCTTTTTTTTTTTTTGACCAAATGCAGCTTTGGTGAACAGATTAGATTTTCAATTACGTTAGCAAATCCTAATTATTCCAAACTTTTCACTAGTAGTGTATGTATACCACTTTATTTGAGGAATATAACATATTAAGAGGACATCTTGCATGTTTCTTAAAACGTTTCTAAAGTTTCAAGTAAATATTCATTTACTGGCATGAGTGGACAGTTGTGCACCTGTTCCTCTTTTATTTAATTTTCATATCTTTTGCATTTACATCCCTAAAAAAACTTTCTGGAAAACCCCCTGGCTCACCTGAGATTTGCATAACCAAGCCTAGATGATGAGCGATAGTCCATATATTTGCAATGATTTTACAGTAACATCGGTAACATTTTCGATGAAGCCTGTATTTATAATACATTATGGGGGATTCGTAAGGCATTATAATGAATGCATAATGCATTATTAAAAACCTTATAATATGTTATATCATCTCATGAATATTCATAAGAACAGTTTTAATATATAATAATTTTTACTTATTTGTAGTTATAGCTTTTAAGAGTATGATGATTTATAACACAATGAACTTGTTGCATCCACTTTTACAATTGATTATATTTCTCATAGTTATAATGTATTATACGTCTCTTGTCTTGCTATTTTTCTAATGCTACTTTACTTAAAGCGGTCAAAGACCACTTATAAGTAATAATAATAACTTTTTTTCTTCCCTTAAACAGTCATAAGATCAGATATCAGATCAGATGAATGTGTAATATGACATATTTGCTTTAAACTATTTTTATTGTAATATCAGGTTGATTATTTTGATGGTACCCTTTAGAAAGCTGATGATAAGGAACTCTGCAACTACATATCAACTAGCGATCATTAGAGTATTAGTATGTCTGCTACTGTAAATATGACTAACACTTTATTTTGATGGTCAACCAACAGATAAACTGACTATAAGTGTCTTTGCAAGTACATCAGCTTATTCTACCATACTAGATTTAACCATTCTTGAGCATACTAATACTCCAATGAGAGTTAGTTGGCATGTAGTTGCAAAGTTGCTTATAGTCGAATGATTAAGGGGACCATCAAAATAATCTGTAACCATATAAAACATAGCATTTTTTTCAGTTGGAGTATTAAGCACACATCAATTAATTAACATTAGCTCCACAGGAAAGACTCAAATAACACTCAACATCTAACCACTCACAAGCTGTAGTAAGATACTGTGCAGATCTGAAATAAACAATGTCAAGATATGATACAGTCCATTATACTGAACATGAAGTAGATGTAATATGGTGTTCATTGTGTGTTATAAATAATCATACTCTTAAACTTACAACCACAAATGCGTAAGTATTATGATGTATCATAATTATTGTTATGATTATTCATGAGTTGATATAACATATTATAAGGTTTTTTATAATGCATTATGTATTCATTATAATGTCTTAAGAATACCCTTATACTGTATTGTAAATACAGGCTTCATAGAAAGTGTTACAGTAACATCCATAACTAGTGTACCATTAACAGTTATGTAAGCTTATAATGTGCTCTGATGCAACTGTTTAATGCCAGTGCATCAAGATAACATACACTTTTATGGAATATTTCTAGATATTTTAACATACTTAACCCTCTGTTGCTCTTCAGTCACTTTTGACCAAAAAAAAAAGGGGGGGGGGGGGAGACGATTATAAGGGCCCACACACTTTTGAAGTCCCCAGAGATCTGTTTTATTAGTAGTAACAGCACTAGTAGTAGTGTAATGTAAATTATAAATGTAGCTACCAAAGAATTTCAAATAAAAAAATTTACGGCTTATTTCTGCATTTCCAGAAATATTACCCTCAGCCCCCCTATTCACTGCATGGTTCACTTCTGTCCTACGTAGCCTAGAGCCAGTAAGTGAGATCAGATGGTAAAAAAAAAAAAATAATAATAATAATAATCTGGTCATCAAAAATGAAAAAGAGGTTACAGAGGGCAGAGAGAGAGAGAAAATGGGCTGACAATAACTCACCCAGTTCTTCGAAAATAAAGGTACATGCTTATTCACAGAGCTTCCTTTGCTTTAATGTTAGTGCTAATTGCGTAGCCAACCCCTACCTGATAGTCAATTTAATATTCAATAGATACGTTTTGTCACCACTAAAAAATGTAAATATTTGCATTGCAAATTTACATTTGCACAATAAATGATCTACTAGCTAGCCATGGTAGGTCCATAGCCGCAGGAACTAGAGATGCTGAGAGTGCTGCAGCACCCCCTGCTGACAGCTGTTTCACTGCACTGGAATTTAAGATTACACCGTTTGATTATTTTTCTACGTTTTACATTTTCAGTTTTAATCTAATGTAATTTTGTCCATAAAGATTATTTAATTTTGTATGTTGTCAAATGAGGTCTGTGACTTTTTGACCAGAGGGCTTTTGGCCATTTAATCAGTGCCTGATTCGCTGCCTGTTGTATCCTCTAAATTTGATAATGCTCAACACCATTGGTTCAAAGAGCTGCCAGTGCTTTCTAAAGTCTTTTTACCTTGCCAGTAAAGCTACTGAAATCTCAATTTACCAGTTGCTGATTGCGATGCATATATTTTCAAATAGGATGCACAACATGACCATAGAATGTCGCTCTTCATGGTATGTAAAGACTCATTTCTATATTTTAAAATACTACCCTGGTCACACTGAGCCAGTATTTATTCTGATGACTTTCGATCATGCTGTAGCTAGCATAAGTAGCCTAACAAAATGCTTTCTCTGTGTCCAGATTTGGTAGGTTTTAATATTTAGGTTAATAATTATGTATGTGTTCTTTTATAATTTTTTAGGGCTTGTTGTTTTTTTTTTTTTTTCTATTGATGGCTCAGTTAACCAGGAAAATAAGAGCCTTTTAATTATACAAATGTCTCATTAAAATGTCTAGAAATTTGTAAAACTGACAAAAGCTATGGAGATAGAATTGTTGCTTAATTCCAAATAAATAGATTATGATCCACAAGTAAACGGAAAGAGATTTTAAAAAAAATTAACATATTGACAAATAAATAGAATGAGATCCACAAATAAATCTTTAAGTTTCACAAACATAAATTAAATTCACAAATAAATAAAATGAGATTTGCAAATAAAAATCATATTCACAAATATATATTTATGTCACAACCACAACTTTTTCTGGCATTTATTTGTGAATCGCGTCCTGTGCATTTGTAGAAAGCTGCATGCATTTGTGAATCGTGTCCTGTGCATTTGCGAATTTTGAAACATTTCTTGCGTCAAGACGTGCTGACAATCCACAAATACGTGGACTCCACCCACCGTCTAATCAAGCCAATCAGATAAAAGCCATATTTCGCTGACCAATCGTAGCACGATCTAGCTATAGCCAATCACGTTTTGCTTTACAATCAGGGCGATCTTGTCCTGAGATAACTTCATTCATCTGCATTGGCTCAAATAGGTAATATTAGGGCCATAAATGGGTACAGTAAAAGATGTTTAAAACTGGATTTGGTTAGACCATTAGACTGTGTATCATGCCAACCAAGCCACAGTATTTTATGTTACGTGCCTTTGAAAATGCCAGAGAAACAGAGCTTTAAATCACAGATATGGGTACAACAAGCTATACTGGATTCAAATTATGGAAGTGTCATGTTATTCAATATGGAAATAAAAGCATCAATAAGTAACTGACTAATTACCTAATTACCTTTTATAAGCATTTTTACATTTATAAAGCCATTTTTTCTTAAAGTGTGCATCATCTTTTTGAGTCAAATTCTTGCATATAATTTGTCAATTAGAATAATGAGACATTTGGGCTGTTACCAAGCAAATGGTATAAAAATCAACAAAATTAATCTTTGCAATGCAGATGAAACACAGAAGTGCATCTGAAGTGGCATTTAGATGTCACACTGTTTAATGCAGCAGAGGGACATGGGATGCTTTAACCTGCAGTTACAAATGCATATATAATGTTTTGATATTTTTAAGAAAAAACGTTTAATAATGACATTTGAAATTATTTTAAAAAATGAAAAGATTCTTTAAACGTGAAATTTAAACCACCAGTAGGTGGCAGCAAGTCACTGTTAATAAGTGAGTCATTGCGATTGAACCAAGTCATTTAAACGGTTGATTCATTCAGAAACGAAACACCGTCTGTTGCTCAGAGACACAAAACAGTGCTGTGGCTTTGTGTAGAGTTATTTTTGTTGTCGAAATAGAGCAAAAACAGGCAATATGGAGACTAAAACTTAGGTCTCTTAATTAACTTTTTGTTTATTTAACTGTATATTAATATCATATAATTTTAATATCACATTTGAAATCATGTTGATTTTTGGAGAAAAGAAACGACATTGATATTTATATAAACTATATTAAATTAGCTATATAAATTTAGACATTTTCTGCTCCCATATCTTGAATTTTGTGATCATTCGAAATGTATCTTTTTATACATTTATAATTTATATGTATTTAATAAACTGAATTATACAGCGAAAGAACGCACTGTAAATGCGCACTAGTCTTACCTACTACACTTCATCACGCACTGTTTCTCTGGCATTTTCAAAGGCACGTAATATAAAATACTGTGGCTTGGTTGGCATGATACACAGTCTAATGGTCTAACCAAATCCAGTTTTAAACATCTTTTACTGTACCCATTTATGGCCCTAATATTACCTATTTGAGCCAATGCAGATGAATGAAGTTATCTCAGGACGAGATCGCCCTGATTGTAAAGCAAAATGTGATTGGCTATAGCGAGATCGTGCTACGATTGGTCAGCAAAATGTGGCTGTTATCTGATTGGCTTGATTAGACGGTGGGTGGAGTCCACGTATTTGTGGATTGTCAGCATGTCTTGACGCAAGAAATGTTTCACAATTCACAAATAAATTCCAGACAAAGTTGTGGTTGTGACAAATATATATTTGTGAATATGTTTTTTTATTTGCAAATCTCATTTTATTTATTTGTGAATTTAATTCATGTTTGTGAAACTTTAAGATTTATTTGTGGATTTATTTGTCAATATGTTTAATGTTTGTTAATCTCTTTACATTTATTTATGGATCATAATCTATTTATTTGGAATTAAGCAACAATTCTATCTCCATACAAAGCCTAATTTACTGAAATCATATTCATATTCGAAAGTCGTATTTGAAACTCAAACATTCCATTTAAATTCTTCCATCTTGTAAAAACACTGCTTATTCTTGCCCTTGTTTTACCACGTTGTCTGTCTCTGGGTATTTTGGCAAGTCTTCGAATTTTGTCTCGCACTACTGTAACGGAATCTGAATTTCTTTTTCCACACTGGAAAAACACTCTCTAACTCTAACTCTAACTTATATGAGTATAAGTGTGACCCCTAAATGAGGAGCACCAGGACATTAAGAAAAGTATTATATTTAAGGTGTTTGCAAACATTATGACAACTTGTTTCTCAAATGATCACATTCAGGCTCAGTCATTTGGGCAGAGGAGCAGTACTTTCCTCAGTCACGAAATGCCACATGGGACGAGGGGAGACTTCACTGTAAATCCTGTTTTAAAGAACTGACGACCATCACCAGCAGAAACGTCCATCTCATTGTCCAGAACCTCTCTTCGGACTACTGGGTTGGACTCCGCAAGAGTTACAATGACTCCATCCAAAGGGGCGAATGGCCCGCATGGTCCAATGGGGATCCTGTTACATATCAGAATTGGTACCCTGGTCATCCTGTTCCATTTCCTATATGTTCCTCAACTACACAAAGTCCACTGAGCACCCCAATGACCTCAACACAAGCATCCACAGTCACTTCTGCTTCGGTATCCTCAAAAAATGATACATGCCCCATACTGTCCGAAATGCTTCTTTGCTTAAATATGACATGTGGTGATCTTGAAAGTGCCATGGGTATGTGTAAGAGAACACCGACTGTTACCCCTAAGACTACAACATACAGCACCTCATTTAATGCCCCAACAACTGGCACCACAACTGAGAGCACCAGCAACTGCAAACCCAATCCTGGACAGTACATCAAGGATGCTTGTGTGGTCCTGCTCAGCTCCGGCATGTGGAAAGAAAAAGACTGCAACATAAGTCTACCTTTCATCTGTTATGAAGGTATAAGGCCTTTGTTTTAGAGCACAGCACTGTATTGTTAGATTCATATTGTTGGTATTCTGACAATCTTAAAAAGAAAGGTTCCAAAAGAAGGTTTTCACAGCAATGTCAAAAAAAAACTTGGTTGTGGGCTGTGGGATTAATTAATTAATCAACTTAATAAATCAACTTGTAAAATACTTTAAATAATTGAAGTGTTATTCAATAATAATAAAAAAAATGTTTCCTTATATACTGGGCCGGTTATGGTGACCAGTTTGGTGCTCAAGGCAAGGTTTTAGTTTGTGCCGATGCATCACAGCCAATCCTACCACTGATCATTCACACAGAAATAGCATAGCTTTATAACATAAAAAAAATTATACATACAATATAAATAAGAGTATTGCATAACAAAAGACATTTACTCAGGTACCTAGCTATTTAAATTAAAGAATTTTAATAGTATTTTCTAAAGGTACCTAGTAAATGCAATATTTTGTTTACTGTGAAATAATAACAATAATAATAATAATAATAATAATAATAATAATAATAATAATAATAATAATAATAATAATAATAATAATAATACAGGACTCTTGCTTGAACAGCTATTGTTCGAGTATTTTTGCAATTTGGGAAAAACTTTTTTTTTTCAAAAAAAATCATAAAGTGAAAAACAAAACAAAAATGAAACATGACTATGAATATTATGAATATGTTTAAAAAAATTGATAAAATAAAAGAATATTGAGTACATAAAACTATGAGAAATATATTGTAATTATATTATTGTAGTGTAAAATTAAAAATGATTGAATATTGAGTACATTAGTATTAAATAAAAATAACTGTATTACATTGAAAAAATAACAATACTTATATTCATGTCTTAATTTCTTTATTTTGATCATTCTTAAATTTATTTTTTTTCATATCTGATTTAACACTATTTTTCAGGCAAATGGTACCGATTAATTAATTAATTATTTTATTTGTATTTTTATTATTTATTTCTCTATCACAGGCCAAACTCTGTAGCCATTTAAAATTACAGTCAACCACTGCATTTTAATTACGATCCAAACAAAGATGCTGCACACATGGAGCAGTTTCTGATTTAATTAGATTACGTACATAAAACACACCTGCACGAAAGCATCTTAGCATTAAGAACTTAAGACCATTTTTCCACTAAAAAAACCTTTTGTGAAATGAATGGAAATGCTACAGGTTCTTTATTGGCTTTGATGGTTCCATGAAAAACCTTTAACACCATGGAAACTTTTTAATCCACAAAATGTTCTTTATAGTGAAAAAGTTTATTTAGGTTAATAAAACACTCCTCCCTCTTATAAAATTGGTTTGTTTAGGAACTGTTTACTGAAAGGTTCTTTAGGGAACCCAAAATGGTTCTTTATGGGGAAACTTTTGTTTTTAACACTGAAAAAGGGTCCTTTAATTATTAAAATGTTCTACAAAAAATGTTTTTTTTTTTTTTTTTTTAAGAACTTCTTCACTGAATGGTTCTTTGAGGAACCCAAAATCAAACCTCATTATTGAATCTTTATTTTTAAGAGTGTAAATAACTTGTAAGTTTCTGCTGATATTTGTCATTGTATCTATCTGTCTGTAGAGCGCTTTTTTGGCCAGATAAACATTTCCGATGTGACCACAAGTGCAGGCAATCTGAGCTGGTCTGAGGGACCCGGTGCTGAGAACATCAGTCACTACAGAGTGGAGGTCACTGGGGACAAAAACCAGACATTTAACCAGACTAAACTGTTTCAATACATAGAGAATCTGACAGCAGGAACTCTGTACAAAGTTCAGGTGTTTCCTGTGAAATGTGGCAGGGATCTCAATCCGCAGAATATCTCCTTCTACACTTGTAAGTAGACTTGGACTTGACTTCATTGTGCGCAACATGGTTTCAACACGACTAATGACCCATGCTGTCCCTTTTTTTAGATCCCTCTGATGTGCAAAATCTGATTGTGGTGAGTGTGACAAATGTTAGCGCCAACCTCAAGTGGAGTAAACCAGATGGAAACCATGAGTCATACTCGGTATATGTCAAATACAAGTCAAATAAAAATGTTACAGAACGAGTCCAAGAGTGTCAAGATGAAGAGTGCACTATTACGGCTCTTATTCCAGGAACCGAGTATGTATTCACAGTTACAGCTGTAGTGAATAAGACGATTGAAGGTGTGCCGAGCAATGTTTCTAATTACACCAGTAAGTGCAGAATTTCATGCTTGACTGTATTCATCCGTCCAAAGCTGTAAACATTTCCAAATAAAGCATTGATTCTTGTTTTTAATCATATGTGAGTTTTAGTATAGCTTTATTGATATTTATTGATATTTATTTTTAGTTTTTTTTGTGCTTTTCCAATTTTTTAAAGATTTATTTTTGTCTTTTTTAACTAATTAATTAATTACCTATATAAATTAAGTTTACAATTTAACTTATGTACAAATCCTAAATAGTGCATAAAACATTTGCAAATAAAGCACAATCTCCATCCCATATGTTCAAGACAGTCTTGTTATGTGCTATTGTCATTTTATTAGTTGTTTTTAATTGTTTTAATTTATTTTATTTCCGTTTCAGGTAGTTTTATTTATTTATTTTCCAGTTAATAATTTCAGTTCTTTATCTTTAACTTGATTTCATTTTATTGCCAAGGCAATATTTTAATTTTTATTTTGTGGAGGTTTTTCAATTAATAATTATATCTTACTTTAGCTTTTTTTTAATTAATGTTTTAGATTTTCGTTAATGATAAAAGTCTAACACTAGTTGAAGAGAATAAAATTGGTACAAAACAGTTATCAGGATTAGCGTTAGGGGAAGCCACTTTTTTCATGCATCATAAATATCTTGTGGCTTAGAGTGCACTGATGAAATATTTATACCAAATCATTTTGATGACTGATTTTGGCAACCAGCATCTGAGAAGCTGTGTGATGCATTATCCAGTTATTCAATCACATCCTCCGTTGCGCATCAAGGGATTTATTCAGTAAATGTGTTTTCATTGTAGCTTGTGCGCATGTCGTCTTGTCAGATAAAATGCATTTAAAAAAAAAAAATAATTTATGCACAGCTTGGCACTTCCATCCAGCTTGTGATAACCTCAGATTCATATAGGCTTAAACAGGTGGATGAAAAAATTAGCTATTCTCAAAGTAACAAGCGTATACCTGTGAATACAAGGCTAACTTTGGATAAAACTACATGCTTTTGTTTGACTAACTGCTTTTTTGGTATTTACTTTTCAGTACCTTCAACTGTCAGGAACCTAAGATCAGCAGACAATGACAGTACAGTCATAATGGCCTTTTGGGATCCTCCTACTGGTAATCATTCAGGTTACCGCTATTGTCTTAAAGAAGTCAATAACAGCCGCGAGTGTACTTACTGCAACATTGCATCAGACAGCAGCATTACAGCAAACAACAACATCACAAACAGTAGTGATACAACTACTGTCAGTATTGCAGACTGCAAAACAGTGGATGGAACAGAAACATTTATCAAAGTGACTAATAAATCAGACGGCAGCATGTTTTGTCTGTGTGTGGCAGCACTAACAAAGACCAACACTCTGTCAGGAGAAATGGTCACAATCTTAGCATACACAAGTGAGTCTCATGTTCATGTCATGTTCATTCTTTCCCTAATTAAAGGCATTTCATATATCATGCATGTATGTTAATTCTAATTGACCATTTCTAATTGACTGTCAGCTTAGCGCATTAGATAAAACTGAGTCTGAGTTGACAGTCAAGCAAATATGGAAGATTGTTTCCATAATAGAGTACAACATTAAACAGGTAATTGCGAGTTCACATTTAAGACTTATATTATATATCTCAAAATTCAGACTTATTTCTCAGAATTGCGAGTTAAAATCTCACAATTAAGAGATTTTTCTTAGAAATGTGAATTTTATTTTACAATTCAGAAGTGAGTTTACGTATATCTCCCAATTGCAAATGTATATCTCAATATTCGAACTTTTTCTTACAATTGCAAATTCAAACAATTTAGGCTACAAATCACACTTTAGTTTCCATTTCACAATTCAGACTTTTTCATAGAATCGCCTCTTTACATATCACAATTTTTTTTTTCCTTAGAAAAAAAGTCACAATTACCTTTTGTAATTTTTATTCAGAAACTTTTTATGACTGCTTAGATTTTGTTCAAGCCTGCATTCAACACTGTTGTATTCTCCTCTCCTATTGTCTTCTCTTAGAACCAAAAACTGTGACCCTCTTTTTGAACCCCAGCTCCCAAACCATTTTTGCCAACTGGACAGTAGAAGGGAAGTATGAAAAATTTGAAGTTAGTATTACAACGGATGCATACATTTATACCGACCAGTTTACTACTCCAAACTTGAATTACTCGTTCAAAGATCTGAAGGCAGGAGTGAATTACAACGTTTCAGTTGTCACACTAAATGGTAAACTGAGAAGTAATCCTGCTAATAAATCAGAGTTCACGCGTGAGTAATTATATTACAATCAAAATTTTTCAAATCATTTGTAAAGTAGCTTAAATTACTGTCTCCATCAGCTTTTAGGTTCAGTTGGATAACATCTCACAAATCAATTCACAGGGCCTGCTAAACCTTGTGGGGTAAAGGCCACCACTAACAAAACTACCATACAAGTAAGCTGGGAAGCTCCAACTGAGTCCGAGGGTGCCTCGATTAAATATACAGTGAAATGTTACACTGCTTTTTGGGAAAAATCTCATGAAGTTCAGACACCTGATAGAAGCATTTCCTTTACTGGTTTAAATCCAGGAACAAGATATGAGTGTAATGTCAGTGTCGTGGCAGGAAATTTGGAGAGTTTTCCAGAAACTGTTCATGCAAACACAGGTAAAGAGATTACATTTACTTTATTTCTGAAGCAAACATTTTGCTTTGTTGTTTGCTTTTATTGTGCTTCATGATTGTGCTGCTGTTTCCTGGTGTTTAAAATCATCTTTCTTTGTTTCCAGTGCCTGAGAAGAGGAAACTGGTCCTCACGATGTTGTGTTCCTCTAAAAACTCACTTCATTGTGGCAGAAATGAAACTCGGTTTGAACTGTTTGAAAAGGTGAAGAAATATTAATTGACTACATCAAGCTTGTTGCAGCTTTACAACAATAGTTGTTTTTATTTAAACCTTTTACCTATAAGGCAAAAAAAAAGAAAAAATCTAAAACAGCTTTGTGCAAATAGCTGTAAAATTTAACTGAAATAAACTAAAATTTCCATTCTATCTTTCAGCTGAAAAACATAACTTATGACAAGTTTCAAGACTTGGTTCACTGGAAACTGAGTTGGGCAAAAACTGGGTTTGTTAAAACACCTGAATCTCAAACAAGTCACATTTGTTGTCATATATATATATATATATATATATATATATATATATATATATATATATATATATATATATATATATATATATATATATATATATATATATATATATATATATATTACAAATTAGTATGATTTATATTTAACTCTGACTCTCATTTCACAGAAACAACATCCTTTGAATCTCTATGACGTGGCCCACTATAACTAAGAGGACAAATCACTTACTGAAATTTTGTGTGATTTCATGCCTGATGAATTATGAATTTGTTTTCTTACATTTACATGAATGCATTTATCAGACGCTTTTATCCAAGGTGACTTACAAAAGAGTAACAAAAGGAATTTGTCAAAGAGCCAACAATATTTGTAATATACAATTTATTAGAAAACAAGTAAGAGAAGAGGAGAAATTTAGAGAATAAAATGTTTTTGGAAACCCTGCCTTATGGGAACCAAATGACCTCACAGGGTTAGTAAAACCTGACATTTTTTTTGGTCCCCATGAGGAAAACAGCTTATAAATCATACCAAATGCTTTTGTAAAAATGCTAAAAGTTTTCTGTGTGGGTTATGGGGCGAGGGTATAGAATATAAAGTTAATATACAGTATACAAACCATTATGTCTTTGGAAAGTGCATTGGTTTAAGGGGTTGTTAAGTGCTTGTTTTTAGCTTCTTGAAGGTTTTGTTTAGTTTCTTACTCGTTTTTGATCCTGTATAGCATTTTTTTCTTGTTACAAATTGCATATTGACATATTTACTATAAATTGAGTGGTGTGATGATATTTGCTATAGTTGTGGGAGCTATAATTCTTCTACAAAACTGTAACATGAATACCTTTTTCTTAAAGACATTTGCTATAGCTTCATGTGAATTTCAGTTTTAAATTTCATGATGGATTACTGCAGCTTATTTTGGGGATTGGTTTCATTATAATTAAAGATATTACACATGGGTTTTATTACACATGGGTTATTATTCTGTGTTAATTATGGGGCTCTTTAAGAGAGTGGGGCTGGGAGAAGTCAAGGGAGAGAACAAGGAAGAACAGTGTGAAGAAAGGGAGACAAATAAATGTTGGAAACTGAGTTAACACATTCAATGGGCGTGCTCTCTTTTGTCTAAGAACACAACATGGTGTCAGAAGTAAAGCGATAGTAGAGGGCAGCAACAAATCCAGCTGGGAACAAGCAGGCCTCCAAGCACCACCTTCTTGATTCAGCCTCCAGAGCCATTCAATTTCTCAAAACCTCAAGAGTGGGAGAAATGGATAAGGTGGTTTGAAAACTTTCGACAGGCCAGTAATTTAAATGTCAGCTCGCAGGCTAATCAGGTGAACACATTAATATATTGCATGGGAGATGAGGCAAATAATGTGTTAAGAGGACAGTCTTTATCCGAAGCACAACAGCAGGAGTACAAAACTGTTAAAGAGACTTTCAACTGATTTTTCGTGCCCGAAAATAACATAATTTACAAACAAGCAAGATTCAATCAAAGAGTACAGCAGCCAAATTAACCAGTCAATAATTTCATAACAGCCCTGTATGCTCTTGCAGAAAACTGTAACTATGATGCTCTTCATGATGAAATTCTCAGAGATAGACTTGTAGTTGGTCTAAGAGATAGTATAATATCTGAGCGGATGTAGCTGGACAGAGACCTCACTCTTGAGAAAGCCATTAATATGGCACGACAATCAGAAGTTATTAAAAAACAGCAGACTGACTTAAGAGGTGAGTCAAAAGGTGGAGCTCGATGGAGTGGCTGCAAAAATGAACAAAATAACAGCAAAAAAGGGACCATCAAAATTCAAGAACAGCAGTTTTCCCAACCATACGTCAACATCATTTCTGAACAAAAATGATAAAAAGCTCTGTCAAAGATGTAGAAAAACACCTGGTCATGGGAAATGGCAGTGCCCAGCCAAAGATGTTTCATGTCACACATGCGGTAAAAAAGGGCACTAGAGCAAGATGAGTAAAACTGCCAAAACAGTGCATGCTATTGAAGCAGAGGAGTGCAATAAATCGTAAGAGCCCTGGTTTTTAGGCACATTAGAGACAGGCCAGGATGCTTTGGCTGTGGAGCTGTTCATTAGACACTATAAAGTAAAATTTTAAATCGACACAGGTGCTGACGTTACAGTCATTCCAGAGTCTACATTCGGAGAGATAACAAAATGGGGCATTCACTCTGGAGAATGCAGACAAGTCATTACTGGGACCAGGGGGCAGACCACTCTCTGAAACTGGGATGTCCCATGAGTCACTCAGCAAAAATGAGCTCACTGTACAAGAAAATGTGTATGTAGTTAAAGATCTGCACACAGCACTTCTAGTTCGGCTGGCAATTATAAAGCTTAATCTTATAGCTTGGCTCGACAGTGTGGATTCAAACATATCAAAAAGAATGTACCTGAAGTTGTGTCAGGGCCTAGGTATGGTAGGCCAGCCCTACACCATCAAGCTTAAACCGAATGTGACTCCATGTTCCCTGACAACCACTTTAGGAGTGTTCCACTTCCTTTGTTGGGAAAGGTTAAAAATGAGTTAGAGTGCATGGAGCAACTTGGAGTCATAAAGGTTGAGGAGCCAACCAACCGGTGCCCTGGAAGAATGGGGCAATACATATCTGCTTTGACCTCACCAAACTGACTGAGACTGTATGTAGAGAGATGTAAATTTTTTGACAGGTTCCACTGTCGGACCAATCAGCCAAATATACACCATTTATAACACCATTTGGAAGACTTTTTTTCAGGAGGCTGCCATTTGGCATTGTTTCAACACCAGAGCATTTTCAGAGATGCATGTCGATGATCATAGCAGGACTGTCTGGTGTTGTGTGCCATATGGACGATGTGCTCATCTGGGGTGAGTCGCAGGCTCAGCATGACATGAGACTACACACAGTGTTAACCAGGATTGAAAATGCTGGCATCACACTGAATTTGGAGAAGTGTGAGTTTGGGCAGACAGGAGGTCACGTTTCTGGGTCATATAATTTCAGAGAGCGTGGTGACACCTGATTCAGACAAGACTAGAGCGGTGGAGGAGATGAAAGAGCCATCCACCATCAGTGAAATTTGCAACTTCTTTGGTATGGTAAACTAATTAGGTAATTACATAACATTCCTTGCAGAGAAGGACAGGCCACTGAGGGACCTTCTGTCAAAAAGAAACCACTGGGGCTGGGGTAAAACCCAGCAAGAGGCCTTCTGTGAATTTTAACAGAAGATCTCATCCACCCCTGTACTAGCTTTTTACAACAAAATAACTGAAACTGTCCGCTGATGCATCATCATACAGCCTTGGTGAAGTTGTTCTACAGAAAGAAGAGGAGGTTTGGAAACCAGTGGCTTATGCGTCACGTTCACTTACTCCCACAGAGCAATGGTAGGGCCAGGTTGAAAAGGAGGCCTTGGGTCTTGGGGACCCCACCTGTTCTGAGGTGATGGAGCGATGCCAGGAAGGATTCCAGAACTCAGCCACATAACAGGAGAGGTAAGGAAATTCTGGCCTTAAAGAGCAGTTCTCACAGTCCATGATGGTATTCTATAAAAGGGATCCCAGCTGGTTATACCCACTGATATGTGCAACACAGTCCTAGAGAAGCTGCACGATGGACACCAGGTGGTTGATAGATGTCGACTGCGTGCTCAACACTCAGTGTGGTGGCTGGGTCTAAGTAGACAGATACATTACCTTGTTCAAAACTGCCCAACATGTATTAAAGAACGAGTCAATCCAACTGAGGTTTTAATGCCCACTGATTTTCCAACCAGACCATGGCTTAAGCTGGGTGCTGACTTGTTTTCATACATGGAAGCACTTATTTACTGGTAGTGGACTATTTTTTTCAGATTTGTGGAGATTGCCAAGTTAAGCCCTGTGAGATCAGATGATGTAATAGTACACTTGAAGTCTATGTTTTCATGGCATGGAATTCCAGAGTACCCTTTCTCAGATAATGGACCTTCGTTTTCCAGCCAGACGTTTGAAAGTTTCACGGCGGACTACGGCTTCAGTCACATCACCAGCAGCCTGAAATTTGCTCAAAGCATGGAGAAGCTGAGTGTCATCTTCAGATGATAAAATATCTTTTCAGCAAAGCAAAGGACCCCTATTTGGCAATGCTGGCTTAGAGAACAACACCACTGCCAAATGGCTACAGCACTGCTCAGCTCCTAATAAGGCGAAGGCTATGCAACAGCACTGCTCAGCTCCTAATAAGGCGAAGGCTATGCACACCAATACCACAGCATCACTCGCTTCTGATTCCGAGCCTCCCTGATTACACCTCTGTAGCATCAAAGGAAAAGGGAATAAGAGAGAAGTAGGCTGCAAGTTACAACACACATCACTACGCAAGAAAGCACAGTCACCTTTCCTCAGGTCAGAGAGTTTGGATCACAAACACTAAGACTGAGGGTACCATGGTAGCACCCCATTCAGCACCTCATTCTAACTTAGTGGAAAGCCCTCAACGCACCATCAGATGGAACAGATGTCATCTTGTTCCAATGCCGAACATTGAACCATGTGCTGAAAGTTTCCCAAAAATTGGTGATCAAACAGAAGAGGAGGAGCACAACCTGTAATCGTCAACAGCTCAAACAGTCTGAACTCCCGGGGTACACAAAACATGATCAAGTCAGGTTGAGTTTTATTGTCATTCCACTACATTTGGGGACATACAATCGAACGAAATGTTGTGCCTCACAGGACCACGGTGCTACATAAATATAAACATACAACAATGAAGTAAAACAGTATAAACCTAAACGCAGCTAACCTACCATATACTATGTAAGGGATAATGTACATACAGCCGGTTGTTCTTTCAGAATAAACCCTGACAGGGTGATCTTGTGTCAGCCTGTAGGGGTTATTACATGGCTACTTGGCTTATAAGTAAATAATTAGACAAAAAATATTGATTTGAGTTGAAATATTTTAACGCAAAGCTTCGATGAAGACAGCAGTTGCTAGTAAGCGGCAAGTTCTAACTAGATGGATATTTAAGGGAAACGTTGCAGTCAAACCACTTATTACACAACATTTCACCACAAAAATAATTAAGGCAATAAAAGAATTAAGCCGAACATGTTTTAAAACCTTACCAGTTTGTTAGTTCTCTTATAATCCATTACAGCGTACAAAACAATCGTAGCAAAATGTCACCAGCTGCATTTGTATGAAACGAGAGTGGATACCAGGATGACATACAATTAAATATTTGTACACCATTTTGAATCGAGTTTTCAAATTTTATTAGCTAAACAAAAGCAAAGCTTCCACCAAGAAAAAATAGTTAAAGCAAGAGTACAGTGCCGACTGTTGTTACCCGGATGGGCCTGTGTTATTAGCTTTTACCGGTTGTTATCGAGGGATAACATACCTCGGAATGTCGCTAATGACCAGTCAGAATCAAGTGTTCCACAGAGCCGTGTAATAAATATAAATAATAATCTATACATAAACTAGAGAATACAAACTGTACAAATGCTTCACATAAATACTTTACATGTGCAAAGGGAAAGTCAAGCAGCTGGCTGAGGAACAGTGCAAGATGATTTGTAATGCATGAGCAAAAACATACGTATGTTGAGTTATTTGCAAGGGTCGAGTTTACTCCTTGTCCATCCCTGAACAAGATGCCATGTGAGAGTATGTCGAAGAGGCTTTGAGACGGGGTTACATTAGACCTTCCACCTCACCGGCTGCCGCCAGTTTCTTCTTCGTCCCCAAGAAGGATGGAGGCTTATGACCTTCGATTGATTACAGAGCCTTAAACAAAATCACGGTGAAGTTTAGTTACCCGCTTCCATTGATACCATCCTCCCTAGAACAACTCCGTGACGCCCGTATCTTCACAAAATTAGATCTAAGAAGTGCATACAACCTGGTCAGAATTCGGAAGGGAGACAAGTGGAAGACGGCTTTCATCACCCCTGCAGGGCACTACGAGTACCTGGTAATGCCGTATGGTCTAGTAAACGCCCCTTCAGTGTTCCAGAGTTTCATGGATGAGGTCCTCCGAGAGTTCCTGAACCGTTTTGCCCTCGTCTACATAGATGACATACTCATCAGCAGGCAGTAAATCGCCACCAACGCTTTGCGGATATTCACCGTCGACAAACCCCTACCTACCAGCCGGGGCAACTGGTATGGCTCCCTACACGAGACATCCGATTAAGACAACCATGTCGGAAGTTGAGCCCAAAATACATAAGGCCATTCCCGGTGGAACGACAAGTCAACCCAGTTACCTACCGACTCCAACTACCTGCTCAGTACCGAATACACCCCACCTTTCATGTCTCTCTGTTGAAACCCCATCACTTACCTGTCTCTGTTCCCTCTGCAGACCCGGTCCCTGATGACAACCCCCCGTTACCACCCATTGACGCCGAGTCCATCTACACTGTAAGAGAGATACTGGACTCCCGACATCGTGGTGGGCGACTAGAGTACTTAGTGGACTGGGAGGATTATGGACCAGAAGAAAGGTGTTGTGTACCTCGTCAAGAGATCCTCGATCCCAATCTGCTCACAGAGTTTCATGCCCAGCATCCTGAGAGACCCGCTCCATGGCCCCGAGGCAGACCCCCATGATGTCGGAGAGCAAGGCCCGCTGACGCGGACCCTGGAGGGGGGGTAGTGTCAGGGACCAGGCAAGCCCGGTCCCAGCCAATCCACAACGTTCACGTTCCCCTGAGTATTAATCGCCCTCACCTGGTCATCATCAACGATCTCATCAAGGCACTATAAAACACTCACCTCAGCCCCAGTTCACCGTCAAGCCTCCAACAGGAACAGACCTCATGGTTCCGTCCCCAGCTTGCCTCACATCCGAAGAGCTCCACGACTTAAACCTAAACCTAACCTCTGTGTCATTGTTCTGCTGTCTCCAGGATTCCCGATCCATCCCAGTTACCTGATTCCCCTTCGATCTCTGGTATCTCCTGTGTACCCGGCAAGCTCGCTGGACAGTTCCTCTCCTAATAAAAAAGGAAAAGGACAAGCATTAGTAATCCGGGATTGTGTGGCATTGACCTCTCGTCTATGGACGTACTCAACTGGATCCCACCTCTCACCGAGTGATCTGCACTGAATCCGCAACTGAAATCACCTTCTACTCACCTTGCACTTATTCTTGAGAGAAATAAACATTGTGTTGAATTCACTTACCTCTACCTCCAGTGACTATCCTGACACATAGAGGAGAGTGTGTTACTACAGGTGGTTTGTACAGGCCCACCTGTGTGCAGCACACTTCGAATTTTATTATTATTATTATTATTTTTGTGTGTGTAGTAGTAGTAGTAGATTGTGTAGATTGTGTAGTACAATCTACAAAAAACAAAACAAAAACTACAACACTGGAACGTAGAAAATGTGCATTTATCTTTGATTTGATACCAGTTTTCTCTGATTCTGAGAATAATTATGGGAAATCTGTCTGTCACAGGACAGATCACAGTCTAAGGGTGTATTCTCACCTGTCTTGTTTGGTTCAAGTGAAACAAACTCTGGTTTGTTTCCCCCTTTGGTGCGGATCTTTTTGGCAGGTGTGAATACAACAATCGCACTCTGGTGCGCACCAAACAACTGAACCGAGACCCAGCTGAAGAGGTGGTCTCGGTTCAGTTCCAAACGAATTCTGGTACGGTTCGTTTAAGGTATGAATATGATCTGACTTCGATCCGACCCAAATGCAGAAAGCACTGCGCCTTTAGAGTTAACAGTCTGGAGAAGACGCACAAAAATGCGGATGTGTTCAGCAAGTTCAGCGAAAGGATGAAGGGGAGGGGATTTGTGCAGTCTCCCACAAATCACATTGAGCAGAGGGTGGGTGTATACGGGTGATCGCGCAGTTAGCAGACACTTGCGAAAGCCTGCAATTGCTTTCCTATGTGCGCTGTTTTTTTTAAATTTCACTTTCGATTTCTTTATACCTAGTCCGTCTTCTGCACAGTGCCATTGTCAGTATGCCATGGTAGGCACACATAAGAGCATGCTCTCTCCGCTGGTGTTCTGTCGTCTTGCAGCACTTCTTCATCTTCGCAAAATCCTTGTTACTACGGTGCCCATGAGAGGACATGGTCGGTTCACTTAGTTTTGTCGTGGCCACGACATAATAACTCGTGGGAACGTAATAATATGTCGTGGCCATGAAATATTTATTTGTGGGAACGTCATATTAACTCATGGGAATGTCTTATTATGTCATGGCCACGAGATAATTTTGTCGAGGTAACGACATACTTATGTTGTGGCCTCGAGATGTTATGCTGAGGGAACGACATCCATTTCTTGTGGCCACGACTTCTTATGTTGAGGGAACAACATGTTTTTCTCGTGGCCACGAGTTTAATGCATAAACAAACCTGCGTGACCATAGCAACCCGGGATTATCAGAGATGTATTTATTCATATTTTATTTTGAATTACGAAAATATTATATTATTTATTATAGAAAATATTTCATTATTAAATTATTATAATAACATATGCCTTGGCTACGGGACTTTATTGCGTGTGGTAGTCAGCATTCAAATGAAGTTTATCATGAACAAATAATAAATAGAATTCTGATGCTCCGGTACCGTCTTCCTGATGGTAGAAGCTGGAAGAAACTGTGGGAGGGATGGGTGGGGTCCTTCATGATACTGTTGGCTTTGCTAGAGCATCGTGTAAGGAGAATGTCCAGGATGGAGGGGAGGGGAGCACCAATGATCTTTGCAGCTGTGTTCACTGTCCGCTGGAGGGTCTTGCGGTATGCTGCACTACAGTTCCCATAACAGACAGTGATGCAGCTGGTCTGCAAACTCTCAAAGGTTCCTCTATATAATGTGGTGAGGATGGATGGATGGAGACTTGCTCTTTTCAGCCGGTGGAGAAAGTGTAGGTGCTGTATTGCCTTCTTGGAGAGTGACATGGTGTTGGTGGTCCAGGTGAGATCCTCTGTGATATGCACCCCCAGGAATTAAGTGCTGCTGACTCTCTCCACAGTCAAACCGTCGATGGTCAGTGTGGGGTGGTCAAAGTTTCTCCTGAAGTCCATCACTTCCTCCTTTGTCTTACTCACATTGAGGGACAGGTTGTTAGTGCCACACCATTCAGCCAGCTGTGCCATTTCCTCTCTGTAGTGCGTTTCATCGCTGTTGCTGATGAGACCTACCACAGTTGTGTCATCTGCAAACTTGATGATGTGGTTGGAGTTGAAATTGGCAGTGCAGTCGTGGGTCAGCAGCGTGAGGAGCAGCTGAGCACAGAGCCTTGTGGAGCACCTGTGCTCAGTGTGGTAGTGCTTGAGGTGTTGTGGCCGACACGGACTGACTGAGGTCTTCCAGTTAGAAAATCCAGGATCCAATTACAGAGGGAGGTATTTAGGCCCAGCAAGTTTAGTTTATTAATGAGCTGTTGTGGGATTATTTTGTTGAATGCTGAGCTGAAGTCGATGAGCAGCATTCTAACATAGGTGTCTTTATTCTCTAGGTGGGTAAGAGCCAGGTGGAGGGTGGAGGAAATTGCATCGTCTGCAGAGCAGTTTGGACGGTATGCAAACTGGAGTGTGTTGGGGAGGCTGTTTTTGATGTTGTGCATGACTAACCTCTTAAAGCACTTCATCATGATTGGAGTCAGTGCTATGGGACGGTAGTCATTTAGACAGGACACAGGTGATTTCTTTGGTACCGGTATGATTGCTGTGGATTTGAGACATGTGGGGACGACTGCCTGGCTCAGTGAGCTGTTGACGATATCTGTTAGGACATCTGTCAGCTGTGCAGCACAGTCTTTCAGTACACAGCCAGGTATGCTGTCGTGACCTGCAGCTTGCATGGGTTAATCCTAGATAGGGTCTTCCTTACATCGACTGGAGACAGACAGAGCGCCTGGTTGTTGGGAGGTGTGGGCAGTTTTTGTGCAGATGTGTCATTCTGCATGTCAAACCGTGAATTAAAATGATTGAGTGTATCCGGGAGGAATGTGTCATTATCACAGGCCTGTGGTGGGGGCTTGTAGTTAGTGATTGTCTGAATGGCTTGCCACAGGCTCCGTGTGCCTTTGCTGTCTGTGAAGTGATTGTTGATTTTTTTGAGTGTATGTCTGTATTTCATTTTTGATGCCACAGGACAGATTGGCTCTTGCTGTTTTGAGGGGTGCTTTATCTCCTGATCTGAATGCTTCATCTCTGGTCTTTAGCAGCCCACAAACCTCTGCTGCCATCCACGGCTTCTGGTTTGCACATGTGGTGATGGTCTTGGAGACTGTCACATTATCAATGCACTTTTTGATATAGGCATTCACTGTTTCAGTGTACTCCTGCAGGTCTGTGTGGTTGTTGTAGGTGGCTGCCTCTTTAAACATGTTCCAGTCTGTGCACTGAAAGCAGTCCTGTAGTGTTGAGGTAGCATCATCTGGCCAAATTGTGATGAGTTTTTGAAACGGTTTGGCGAGTTTCAGAAGTGGTCTGTATGCGGGAATTAGCATATCAGAGATGTGATCCGAGTACCCTACGTGGGGGCGGGGTACAGCCTTGTATGTGTTATTTTCTGTTGTGTAGACAAAGCACAATCTGACTTTGCTGCAGCCTGGAATTGAACTGCTGGTTTTGTCTGGCCAGAGGAGAACTGCCCCCCCGACTGAGCCTGGTTTCTCTAAGTTTTTTTTCTCCATTCTGTCACCAGTGGAGTTTTGGTTCCTTGCCGCTGTCGCCTATGGCTTGCTTAGTTGGGAAGACTTCATTTACAGCGATATCGTTGACTTGATTGCAAAAGATTGCACAGATACTATTTAAACTGAACTGAGACATCACTGAATTCAATGATGAACTGCTTTAACTGTCATTAACCATCATTTACAAACATTTACACAAAATTTTCCTAATAAACTTTGACCAGTTGCTTTGACACAATCTGTTTTGTATAAAGCGCTATATAAATAAAGGTGACTTGACTTGACTTGACAAAGTCCAGTGTGTTTTTTTTCCCCTTGTTGCAAAGTTCACATGTTGGTAGAACTTTGGCAAAACTGTCTTTAAGTTTGCGTGGTTGAAGTCACCGGCTATTATGAAAAAGCCGTCAGGGTTATTTGTTTTTTGTTGTTCACTGATGGCACTGTACAGCTCGTGAAGCGCTTCCTTGGCATTTGCACATGGGGGGGATGTAGACTGCGACAGTAACAATGGCCGTGAACTCCCACAGCAGATAGAATGGTCGACACTTCACAAACATAAACTCCACCAGCGATGAACAGTGTTTTGTCACTACCACAGTATTGTTACACCACTCTTTGTTGACTTACACACACAAGCCAACCCCGCGAGTCTTACCAGACAGTGCTGTGTCTCTGTCTGCTTGGTAGCAGGCAAGTCCGTGCAGCTGAATAGCGGAGTCTGAGATGTTGTCATTTAGCCATATTTTAGTGAAAACAAACACACAACAATGCCTTGTCTCATGCTGTGTAGACCGACTGAGTTGAATTAAGTCCAGTTTATTTTCCAGAAAGCGAACGTTTGAAAGCATGAGTGATGGAATTGCTGGTATAGTGGGGTTAGCCCTTAGCCTAGCTCATGTGCCTCCACGCTTGCCGAGGCTGTGGTCTCGGGGTTAGGCTTCAGAAGCAGACAAAGGCCTCGTAGCTTCTCAGTAGTCACTGTCGAAAGCTGATGTTTGTACACACTGCTGATTTCCAGAAGACTTTGTCGATCATAGATGTGTTTTTGAGTGTTTATCTGAAGATTTTGCGATAAGATGAGGATTGTTAGAAGATGAGGAAACTAGATTAACAGACATAAAAACACTGTTTTCGGGACCCAGAGTAGCCGCTGCGTCCGACTGCGCCACCATCTTGGTTCTTAACCATGATGAGCTTTGTACTATGGTGGCACCCAGCATGCATTGCAGCATGAAGCTTTTTGTTAATTGTCATCACTGTTGAGATTGTTGCTGTGTTGTGAAGTCAGTTGTAGATGTTGTGTTTGTACTCATTTCTTTAGTCATTTCTCTTTTTATATCAGTTATTCTGATCAGTTTGTTAACAGAAAATGTTTGTGACTAATACTCAGTCATCACTTTATTAATTAGTTAATTATCACAATATCTTCAACAGTGCTCCACTGTTACTTTTAACGCTCTGAATGTGGACTCATATAAATACTAAGTAGTGCAACTTTAACACTGGGGATTTTGCTGTTTATGTTGTCGTCTGTGGATTTAACAGTCATTATGAGCTTTTAAAAGCTGTCAGACTGTTGACTAGCAGTTAAACTATGAACGTTCAGTAAATGTGTTGTGTGATTCTTGATGTATTTTAAGTGTGCTCAGTGAAGTGCTCAGGCATTTTTATTCATCTGCCCTGTTGGTTTGTTTCACTGCCATTCACTTTGAATCTGTCAAATCATGTTTGTTGATGACAATGGAGGACAACATCACATGAACTGTGATGCACTGGACACTCCTGACTCAGTTTGGAGCACATGTGTAGTTGCTTTGTTTGGTCTCTGTGTGTCAGTAAAGTCAAGTCACCTTTATTTATATAGCACTTTTAACAATAGAGACTGTAACAAAGCAACTGAACAGCATTAAATAGGAAAATAGTGTGTCAATAAAGCAGAAAGGCAGTTCATCATTGAATTCAATGTCATCATCTAACTCAGTTTAGTTTAAATAGTATCTGTACAATCAAGCCAATGATATCACTGGAAATTAAGTGTCCCTAACTAAGCAAGCCAGAGGCGACAGCGGCAAGGAACCAAAACTCCATTGGTGACAGAATGGAGAAAAAAAAAAACCTTGGGAGAAACCAGGCTCAGTCGGGGGGCTCATTCTCCTCTGGCCAGACGAAACCAGCAGTTCAATTCCAGGCTGCAGCAAAGTCAGATTGTGCAGAAGAATCATCTGTTTCCTGTGGTCTTGTCCTGTGGCCGTCTAAGAGAAAGGTCTTGCCTGTGGATCTGTCTCTGGGGCTCATCTATGTGTCCTGGTTTCCGCTGACATTCAGGGCTGTAGAGGTCCACTCTAGGTGCTGATACACCATCTGGGCTGGATACGTACTGGATCCAGGTGGCTCCAGTTACCATCTGATCTGGATACAGACTGGATCTGGTGGCCATGGTGATCACGGAATAAGAGAGAAACAGACTAATATTAGCATAGATGCCATTCTTCCAACAATGTAGAAAGTACATTGTGTGTTATGGGAAGTGTTCCCAGTTCCAGTTTTTCTAATTTATGCAGCCTTAAAATCCTTTAACGGATTTGAGTATTAGAAATGTGTTAGTGTGTTATGTTTGGGCACTAAATAGGAAAAGGATCTGCCGCCAGCAGTTGATTTTGATATTCTAGGTATTATCAAATTGCCAGAGTTTTGAGAACGCTGTGGACATGGAGGACTATAGCGCAATAAGAGCTCGTTCAAATACTGAGGTGCTAAACCATTCAGGGCTTTATAAGTAATAAGCAAGGTTTTAAAATCTACACAATGTTTGATAGGGAGCCAGTGCAGTGTTGACAGAACCAGGGTAATATGGTCATACTTCTTGGTTCTAGTAAGAACTCTAGCTGCTGTATTTTGAACCAGCTGGAGTTTGTTTATTAAGCGTGCAGAACAACCACCCAATAAAGCATTACAATAATCTAACCTTGAGGTCATGAACGCATGAATTAACATTTCTGCATTTGAAATTGAGTTCATAGGTCGTAGTTTAGATATATTTTTGAGATGGAAAAATGCAGTTTTACAAATGATAGAAATGTGAGAGATTGCTATCAAATAGCACACCTAGGTTCCTAACTGATGACGAAGAATTGACAGAGCAGCCATCAAGTCTCAGACAGTGTTCTTACAGGTTATTACATGCAGAGTTTTTAGGTCCTATAATTAACACCTCTGTTTTTTCAGAATTTAGCAGTAAGAAATTGCTCCTCATCCAGTTTTTTATATCGACTATGCATTCCGTAAATTTTTCAAATTGGTGTGTTTCTCCAGGCCTCAAAGAAATATAGAGCTGAGTATCATCAGCATAACAGTGAAAGCTAACACCATGCTTCCTGATGACATCTTCCAAGGGTAACATGTAAAGCGTGAAAAGTAATGGCCCTAGTACTGAGCCTTGAGGTACTCCATACTGCACTTGTGATCGATACGATACCTCTTCATTCACTGCTACGAATTGATGGCGGTCAGATAAACTAATCCACTAATGCCAACAAAGTTTTCTAGTCTATTCATGAGAATGCGGTGGTCAATAGTGTCGAACGTAGCACTAAGATCCAATAGCATTAATAGAGACATACAACCACGATCAGATGATAAGAGCAGGTCATTTGTAACTCTAAGGAGAGCAGTCTCAGTACTATGATATGGTCTAAATCCTGACTGTAAATCCTGTCAGTAGTGAGTGATAGTGTTTGAGCAGCTGCAGCATCAGTTCAGTCACTGTGACAGTCATTTTTATGGTTGATGACCTGTCTGACAGTAATAATGTCCAGCATCTTCAGTCTGGACTCCACTAATACATGGAGTATATCCACATAATGCTGCCAGCATCCAGATCAATATGTTGATGAAAGATCTTTTTGTTGGTTGTCGATTCAGTTCTAGTGAAACAGTTGTTGTGATGTTTCATGTTTGACAGAGAGCACTGAAGCGTGTGTCGCTCATGTAAAACAGACTCTATGCAAACGATGCAGTAGTGAACAATTTTAAGTTGTTCTGTTTCACTGAACAGGAAAATAAACTGAGATCACTGGAAACTTCACTGAGAGATGCATTATTGTGTTTGCTATATAACTGATCACATTTTTTTTTTTTTAATGAAACTCCCAATATTTTAACCAAGCAAACATAGTTTCATATGAAAGGCACAGACTTATTCAATAATTCATGACAATATATTCAGAATATGAGTGTAGGCTTGTGTATGACCTTAAAGGGTTAGTTCACCTAAAAATAAAAATTACACTGTGTTTTACTCACCCCCGAGGCATCCTAGGTGTATATGACTTTCTTCTTTCAGACAAATCCAGTTGGAGTGTTATTAAAAATTGTCTTTGATCCTTCAGGCTCTATCATTGCAGTCAACGGGTGTTGCATTGCTTCAGTCCAAAAGACATTAAATAAAAAGCGCCCTTCTATAAAAAAAAAAGTGTCTCACATGACTCCAGGGGGTGAACAAAGGCCTCCTGTAGCGAAACGATGCGTTTTTGTAAGAAAAATATCCATATTCAAAATGTAATAATCACTTGAATCTAGCTTGCGCTCACTGTTGTAAACGGAAGCAATTCCAGGGGAATTACATATGAGGTCAGCTTTGCACATGTGCTGCTCAGAAGTGACGCACGTGGAAACGCAGCGGAGAAATCAAAACAAAACAACGGTCACTAATTAGAAGTACAAAATGAGGATTTGTAAAGAAGAATGTCAGAGGATTTCCAAGCCAAGAGGAGACTGGTTTTCCTTTGCTAAAGTAAGAACACTTTGCTTCCTTTGATCCTCTAAACCAGTGATTCTCAAACCTGTCCTGGAGTACCCCCTGCCCTGCACATTTTGTATGTCTTCCTCAATTATCACAACTAGGGCTGTGAATCTTTGGGTAGACAGCGATTCAATTTGATTCACGATTTTTGAAAATTTAGAACGATTCAGTTCGACTCGATTCACAATTACATTTGATTCGATTCGATTATAATAATTCAATTCTGCATTCTTTCAGTGCATTCACAGATTTGTTTAAATGCTTCCCCTAATTTTTTTAAATGGTTAGTCAGAAGGCAAATTACACAGCAGCCTTTATGGTTAGAGAACCATAGGTTAGAGAGAAGGAAAAAAAAAACACTTTTGTCCATTGTTAGGTGGTAGTTTAATGATGCAATGGCATGACATGGCATATGTAAACATTTATGTAAGCCAAGATTTAAAAAAAGAGCTTTAAAAGTATAATGCATAGGCTAACATTTTGTCACACCAAGGGTGTAGCCATAATTTCAGAAGTGACAGAAATGTCAAATACAATAATTTTATGCATGTATGTACAGTATTATTATTATAATTATTATTATTATTATTATTTTTACAGGGAATTCTTTTCTTATCTATTACTTTGAATTTGTTATAAGAAATCAAATACACTGCTGGACAATAATCAATCATTTGTAATCTAATATTATTTCCTAATGGCAATTTTATGACTGTTTTATATACTACAAACAATTATTTACATTTTCTGCACAGAATAAGGTAGAAAATATACTTTATAGTTTCTGTACTGTAATAAATATCTCAATAAGCACTGCATCATTCATAAATTTTATTCATTTATTGTGTTTTTTTAACGTTTCATCAGTTCATTCTGCTTTTTATTCAGCTTAGGTGCAGATATAGGCTGGCACGTCTCAAGTTCTATGAGCGCGAGATCACTTCTCTTTCAGTGCAAAAACTTCTTTATCTCATTTTCATAAAATAAAATGCTATAGTATTTAACTTTTCCTCTCCATCTGCGAATGATGATTCTGAAAGAAAATGTGCCCGATGTCTGTTTGCTATAGCAACGAACACTACTTTCAACCTTGCACTCTTTTATCAAGGTTGTTATTAATGCTGTTGTTATTTTAACAGTTTCGGTTCAACAACATTGTTAAAACACATTTATCATTCAATGGAACTGTGCGTATGCTTTAGACCAGGGGTGCCCAACCCTGCTCCTGGCGATCGACTGTCCTGCATTGTTTAGCTTCAACCCTAATCAAACACACCTGCCTTTAATTTTTAAGTGAGCCTGAAGACCTTAATTAGTTGCTTTAGGTGTGTTTGATTAGGGTTGGAGCTGAACTTTGCAGGACAGTCGATCGCCAGGAGCAGGGTTGGGCACCCCTGCTTTAGACAATTACATTTCTGCTCCATCCATGCAATAAATATGCAGCTTTCGACTGCTCAGATCATGTCATCGGTAAGATGCCAAGAGCCATTGAAAAACTACAGAAAAGTAAAACTACTTCACTTTAGCATTGCTGGCCACGAGTCCTAAGGAAAGATCACACATCAGCTGTTAAAAAAAAGTGAGACGTCAGTGAGACAAACGGAGCACGAGCGCAATCCTGTGACAGTCACAGGAAGTAAATTGTGGAGCCCGTGAAGGAGAGATGCTAGGCACGAACACTGTTCAAAGTCTTTGTTAATTTGTGCTTGTAGTAATTTAATGTGTATATATTTTGAAATCATAGAAACCGCGATTCATTCGATTCTTAGCATTTTAAATCGACTACTGTCTGAAATCGGCTATTCAAGATTCAAAAATCAGGTTTCAAGATGGATGCATATGATTTATCAGTGTTTGTAATCGATACATTGATAAAATGAGTGAATCGTTACACCCCTAATCACAACTGATTCAACTCATTAGCTCATTAGTGGAGACTGCAAGACCTGAAGTGGGTGTGTCAGATTTAGGGAGACATACAAACGTTCAGTGCTGGGGGTACTTCATTGAGAGGTTTGAGAACCCCTGCTGTAAACAAATGCTGGTTTTCACAAACTCACAGGCGCATGTGCAACTCTGACCTTATACGTTATGCTCCCGGAACTGCTTCTGTGTACAACTGTTGGAGCAAGCTAGAATAATTTTTTTTTTTTTTTTTTTTTTTTTACAAAAATGCATAGAGTCGCTACAGGAGGCCTTTGTTCAGGAGGCCTTATTTGCATTCATGTAAAACATTATACTATTGACCATTCTGAGTGAACCAAATGGAGGGAGGACGGGTAAGGGGAAGGAAGGGGATAAGAAGGAGCTGATGCATATGTGTCGAAGATGCCCATATATGTTTGTATTGTCTGTTTCTCGGGAGATCAAAGTATCTGAGGTTCTGTCATCCTTACAGTTGTAATTGCAATAAAAACTCAGCAAAAACATGCATAAAATGTCTTTCACAAACCAACTGCAAGTGTTTTATTAGAAGTGTTATCTATAAGGTGTGACTAAAAATCATCCAATACTGCTAAATATGAAGTCTAAGATGAATATAAATTTGAAATATGAAGACTACCAGCCACTGCTTTATATGAAA
Organism: Cyprinus carpio; assembly: GCF_018340385.1. Lineage (NCBI taxonomy): Eukaryota > Metazoa > Chordata > Actinopteri > Cypriniformes > Cyprinidae > Cyprinus > Cyprinus carpio. The sequence continues at coordinate 23,758,277 of NC_056595.1, forward strand.
TCAACTGAACTTTACAAACAACATTACCAGCTTCACTAATTTCTAAACAGCTTGACTTTATTTCTGTCATACATTTTCACTAAGAATGAACATTAGACGGGTTTAGAAGTTGATGTTTTTATTGAAAATAATTCAGTTTAGTTTGAAGTCACCATTATGGCGATTATTGTCACCCTTAGTTGTCCTCTTGACCCTTGGTTTATAATAGAAGTTTTCCTTTGGTTGTTAAACAGATCAGCTCTGAACATGGCAAAACAACTAAAAAAAATTAAAGCAAAAAAGACTATCCAGCTGTGTAATTTATTCATGCTGCAATGCATGCTGGGAGTCATGGATGGGTTTTGTACTATGGTAGCACCAAGCATACATTGTGGCATGAAGCTTTTTGTTGATTGTCACCACTGTTTAGATTCTTATGCTAATTCTTGATGTCTCTGTGTCTAAATGATACAGTAGCTCAAAACTTTCTAAGCACAAAGTGTTTCTAAATTAATTTAGATCATCATGCTAAATTAATAAAAGATAATCTAAACAGTCCGATATTAAACACTGGATTAGTTTCCAGAGTCAGATTACATGATTATAATGATGAATACACAGCCATCATCACCTGATCATATTTTTTCTTGGTTTTTCTTTCCGTAACTAATGTGCTTTATAAATCCAAAGTCACCGCAGTTAAAGAAAAACTAAGGTTGAAAAGTCAAAGGCTATTAACCATTCACCTATTCAACTATTAAGCACTAATCACCATAATGGTGACTTCAAATGAAACACGTTTATTTTGTATACATATGAAATTAAATAAAAAAATATAGTCAATCTGGTTAGTAATTAGTAGGGCTGTGAATCTTTGGGTAAACAGTGAATCGATTCGATTCACGATTCATAGGTTTTTGATTCGATTCAAGAACGATTTTTGCAAAGTAAGAATGATTCAATTCAATTCGATTCACAATTAAATTTGATTCGATTAACGATTCTGCATTCTTTAAGTGCATTCACAGGATTATTTAAATGCTTCTCCTAAATTCTTTGAATGCTTAGTCTGGGGGCAAATTACACAGCAGCCTTTATGGTTAGAGAGAAAAAAATCCATTGTCCATTGTTAGATGCTAGTTTAATGATGCTATGGCATAACATGGCATATGTAAAAATTTATGTAAGCCAAGATTAAAAAAAAAAAGAGCTTTAAAAGTATTATGTATACACTGAAAAAAAGTGCTTTGAATTTACTTAATTTTAATGTGTACATTGGTCCCACATAATTGTCCTCTTTTTCTTAATGACTTATTGCTTGCCAAACCAAAATATTTAATTCACGTTAGACTAAATAAAATAATCGTGTTGATTCAAAATACTATACGTCATTACTGATTGTCATTACACAAATGCATTGTGTACTGTTAAAGTGATTTCATTGTGTCAAGGGTACCAACTTGATTTCTTAATGTTAATATTAATCAAAGGTATTGTGCGACTCTAAAGCAAGTTCATTATATCTCTGGTACCAGAATGTAAACTCTCTCCAAATGTATATTAAATTCTACATGTAATGTAGACTATTCAGCTGTGTAATTTATTCATGCTGCAATGCATGCTTGGAGTCATGGATGGGTTTTGTACTATGAGTTGGTACTTAAATTTTGTTTTTATTGAGTTGTCAAACTTTAAACATTTACAAATGGAGAACTGAGCACAATTGCCATTAATTTATTATACAGAAGAAAAAAAACACTTTAAATGCTGCATCAACAGCATATTCAAACACAAATACACAATGTATTGTCAAATTTATAAACCTTCTATTAACTTTTGTCAGTGTCGATTAAGAACAGCAAAGACATTTGTAAAAATATCAACTGTCACAGCAGACTTAAAAGTGCATATACAAAATAGTAAACTGTTAGAACAAACAGTGCATTCCGAAGAAATAAAACAAAACACTTTTATTTAAGTAATCCAAACATGGCACAAAGTGATTAAGTTAAAATAGAGCAAGAGCTTGTTACAGTTCACTGCCAAGGTTAACCATGCATCTTAAAGGGATAGTTCACCCAGAAATGAAAATTCTGTTATTAATTACTCACCCTACATGTTGTTCTAAACATGTAAGACCTTTGTTCATCTTCTTGAATTAAGATAATTTTGATGAAATCTGAGACCATTCTGAACCTCCATAGACAGCAATGCAACAGAAATGTTCCCAGACCCAGAGACGTAGTAAGGACATCAGTAAAATAATCCATGTGACATCAGTGGTTCAACTGTAATTTTATAAAGCTACGAGAATAATTTTTATGTGCAAAGAAAACAAAAATAATGACTTTATTCAACAATTCTTCTCCTCTGAGTCACCTTTTGCCTCCATTATGGAGAGTACAACAATGCATACGCGTGATGCTAGTGTAGTAGAACATGCATAAGCTGCACCTTGTTTACGAGCAGAGGAAAGCACGCACATGGTACTCTCCATAATGGAGGAAAAAAATACCTTAATTTGTTTTCTGAAGATGAACGAAAGTCTTACAGGTTTGAAGCGACCTACACTCTAAAAAACGCTGGGTTGTTTTTTCAACCCAAATGCTGGGTTGAGACTGCTGGGTAGGACTTTGGGTTTTTTTAACCCAAGTTTGGGTTGAAAATTGGTCTTGATCATAACCCAGCTGTGCTGGGTTGGGAATGCGGATGTAAAGGACAGCACGCACGTCACGTTAAAATCGTACGTCTTCAGTGCGGGAAGCCGCCATTTTCTCAGCATGAAAGAAGCGAGAAGCGAGTGAAAGACATTATGGTAAGTAAAGATTCAAAATGTAAAATTATCGTTTATTGTTTACCCGGTTTTATCAAAGGCGGAAGGTTTTATGAAAGGCCGAAACAAAAGAGCTTAACACTATATAGAAAAATTCGCGGACACGTTTTTCGTCTCAGAAACGGAGGTCTTAATGGCCTCCTTTAACGTTACTAAACAGAAGAGGTACTTTTAATATAATGTCCGTGAGTGTCTTATGTCATATTTACATAATATTTTACAATATCTGCACTTTTTGAGGTGTTAATAGACGGTTATTGTTACCTTTACGGTTACACTCATGTTAATTTGTTATCACATTTTTCTTGGTTAAACTGAATGTATGTTACGTTAGTTTCCTAAAGGAAATGGCGTTATGTAATAAAGACTAGCATGATTATTTTGAGGCTGTTGACGTGGTAATTGTTAAAAGTATGTTTTACATGTAATATTTCAGACTTGTGTCTTCATTGTCCCCGCGCCAAGAGTTAGACACAGAAGTCTGCTTGTGTGAGGAGTCACGGACTGTGTGAGGAGGAGGCGGTGTTCTCAGCTTCTTCAGAAGAGAGGGAAAGACGGGTTTAAGGCGAGTAAACTTCAGAATTCTATCAAGTTATCATTTTTTTTACTAAGACTAAAATAATGTTTGTTTTTGTAGATGCTGAAATCCAGAGACAATATAACTTAATTCTTTTGAGACTGATGTGAGTTATTTTTTAGAAAATTAATTTTTCTGTTGTGTCCTGCCTGTTTACTTCATATTTTGATGAAACAACAGTGTGATTATATGTTCATATTTTATTGAAACCACTGATGTCCCTTTTTTCATTGCAGAACTCAAACTAACTTTGGAGTTAAGGACACAGAAGTCTGCTTGTGTGAGGAGGAGGCGATCTTCTCAGCTTCTTCAGAAGAGAGGGAAAGATAGTTTAAGGCAAGTGAACTTCATAATTTCATGTTATCAGTTATCAGTTGTTTTTGTTTACTAAGAGTAAAATAATGTTTGTTTTTTGTTTTTGTAGACGTTGAAAGCCAGAGACATAGGAGAGCATCATTCTTTTGAGATTTATGTAAGTTATTTTTAGCAAAATAAATGTTTACATGCTTACAAGATTACATGCTCATTTCATTAAAACCATTGATGTCTGTGTTTTTCATTGCAGAACTCAAACCAATCTTGGAGTTGTCTGATTTGGAGAGTCATCATTCTTGGTCTTCCCTCTTAAAGGAATAGTTCACACAAAAAAATCATTTACTTGCCCTCATGTCATTCCAAACCTATAAGACTTTTGTCTGTCTTTACAACACAAATGAACATATTTTTAATTTTCTCATAATTTTTGTCAATCCATTTATAGTCTAGATAATCAGTATTTTCAAGCCTCATAAATACAGAGTTATTGTAGAAGTAATCCATTCTGATATTTATATATGAATAAATCTTAAATTATATGATAGTAAACACGTAAGTTCAAAATAAAATATTGGTCTCCCACACTTACAATGGAGGTCAAAAATTTAGAGAATATTAAATATATTTATTTGTGTTCCAAAAATTAGCAGAGTTTGTATGGGTCTGGAGCAACATGGGAAGAGTAAATTATGACCATTTTCATTTTTTGGTGAACTAACACTTTGAAGAGCAGCCCTCCACGTACATGAAAATTTGTGAGGTATGTGAATGTCATGTCTGTTTTAATGTTTCAGTAAAGTAGCTTTCTGAAAGCAATATATTTATTCAAACAATATCACATGCCCTCACACTTGTGCTGCCATTATAGCATTCTAGAGACATTAAACAACCACACAAAGTGTTGAAATTATAAAACAGACTATTTACCTATTGTGACAAGTGGGGCGGGGCCGAGAGCCGTGGGAACGGAGCGAGGCCGGTGGAGTGATTGGGAAATGAGCGACACCTGCTCCACTCACCGGTTTCGAGTCCCACGGAGGAGATCGGAAGGATACAAAAGAGGAGTGACGACAGTGAAGGACGAGAGAGGACCAGGCCTGGGTTTTATTTTGTGGTTTGGTTTTTGTTTGTGCGCGGCAGTTGACCGTGAGGGGCTGTCGCGCTGTTTTATGTTTATTTGGTTATTAAAGTTTTATTTGAGTGTCCGCCGGTTCCTGCCTCCTTCTTCCCATGATTGTGAAGTTTGTTTTATCGTTACACCTATCCTTACTGATGTGAATACACATCTATCTGAAAATGGATAGTTTAATTAAATGTTTTCTTTTTTCAAATGTTTTTCTCTTTTTAGGCCACTGATGACGAACAGGTGGTGACCGGGATGAATGCTGGTCAAAGAAGAGAATGTCCTTTCCCCTAAACTGATGCAACAGTGGTTTTAAAGGAGGATGCTGCCCTGGATGATGTAGAAGATGTCACATGTGCTGATGGGGCTTCTTCGTGACTACATCAGTTATGCTAAAGAGATCATGCAAGTTGACAGTGATGCATGATCTGTATTCATGGACTGCGAAACAAACTGTAAGTGTATAATTTGTAAAAACAATGTTAAATGCTTGTTCTGTGTTTGGTAAAAGTTTACACTGTCATTCATACACATGCTCACATTCTTTCACACACACAAGCGTCTGTTAAATGTTATAATATCAGTGTTAATGTTGTGGTTTATTTGTGTACTGTCATGATAGAATATTGGTAAAGAACTTAATTGTACATTTATTGTATAATAGTGTTTTCGTATATTTTTATACAATATATAAAATTTAACAAAGTCCAATTTGATCTTAAAAGTTATATTCTACAAATGTTCAATGCTTTATTTATGAACTCTATATGCCATACTTTTCTGCATTTCCTCTTATATGCATGTTACTTTTTGACTTTTCTCTTGTTTTTAATAAATATTTACCTTTTGATATTTATTATTTGTGTGTAAAAGTGATTTGTAGGTTTAATGCCTTTGGGTTCATTTTAGCCTAGCAATGCAGTGTTTCCTACAGCCTTACACTCAATTAGTGGCGGTACTCCGCAAGTTCATTTTCTGGCAGCAGGAGGTGCTTTAAGTGCGGGACAGGTAGAGGTTTCTCCGGTAACGGCTGCAAATCGGCACTGAGCTCCCAAACGCTGCCTTATCAAGCATTACGTGCAAAATGAAATCGAACATTTTCTAAATACAGTAGGTTTCCTTCTGAAATGCAGTGATAAAAAAACACCTGCTCTGGTTTTTAAAACCCTGCAAAGTAGCCATTTTAAACCATAAAAAAGCAACCCAGCATGCTGGGTTAACGTACTAACCCAACTGGTTGGGTTAAAATAACCCACCGTTGGGTTCGTTCCTTTTTGACCCAGCGCCGGGTTGCCAAAATAACCCAAATTGGGTTGTTTTCAGCCCAGCAGTTTTTAGAGTGTAAGGTTGAGTAATGACAGAATTTTCATTTTTGGGAGAACTACCCCTTTAAATGCCTTCAAGGACAAAACCACCAACATCCCCTGGTTCATCAGAAGTATGTTGTTTGAGAATGTAATTCCCAACAGTTGTGTCTTCAATGGCCTCACTGAGCACATTTACATGCACACCAGTAAGCTGATAACTCACAAATATCAGCTTATTAAAATAACCAGTTTTCCCCGTTTCCATGCACATCAGTAACCTGATAATGCAAGTAAGCTGCGTTTACATGACTTCATTAATAAATCAGGTTATTTCCCTGTAGTGAGGTCAAAATATAATCATTTGCATATCTGACTCAATATCAGTATCTGTCGGTATCTGGCTGTCAGTTGTGATGTTTAATTAAGCTATCAGCATGTCAACTTGCAACATGTCGGGAAACTTACAGCTCGTATCCTCTCATGCAGTTATAAACGCAGCATTGTGACTGAACCACCTCTACTTCTGCTGCATGAGATGAGAACACATTTTTATAATTTTCTGAGTCATGAAAAAGTCTGCTTTTGTGATATATTTCCTTCTTTCTTTACTGCAAGACGTTTGCTCGGTCTAGATGCACTTAAATCTGCACTAACGATGCGTTCCTGTCACGTATCACACATGCGCACTTCAATAAACTGACAGAAAGCTAATTATTGTGTTTACATGCCATGCGAAATTGAAATAAGAGGCAAAAAACTACCTGCTGCGACTGGTTTATGCTTACACAGTTTATGACCTTACTCCGATTAAAGAAAACGGGTTACTGCGTTTACATGACCAAGTCCGTTTTCGGCTTATTAAGCATAATCGGCTTAAGAATGTGCATGTACTGTAAACGTGCTCATTGATACAGGCTTCATTCATGCCCTGCACAAAGCAAACAAATGTAGGTAAATGTATGGAAATAAGTCCTATTAACAATGGCCTACTGAAAAAATTTAAAACACACGCAGAAAAGAAACAGCTGAAAAACTGAAAGTGTACTTACCTCAGCTCTGTGGATTTAGGTAGGGTTTTTAAAGTTAATTAAAACTTAAAAAAAAATTATCTTATAAAGCTGAATTAAAATAACAAATATAAGCAATTATACGAAGTCCTATTTTGCAAATATATTTGACTTAATTCACAGAAACTAAAGAAAAATTGTGACAAGTTCTATATGCAGAGTTTCTGTCCAATTTTCAAATGTAACATGTTCACGGAAACGAAATCAATAGACTATGACATCTGTTTGTTTTCTTTATTTTGTAAAGCACAGTGTTTTGTTGTTATTGTGACTGTAGACAAAATTAAACCATTTATAGTTTCATATGATTTCTCACACTAATCTTTGTTTCTGCTGTCATGAGGAACATATCAAAGTGATCGCGCAGGCACCTAACCTGGGCACACACAACATGTTAGTTATAACATCGCAGCCTGTTCATTATCAAAATAAAATAAGTCAACCAAACGTATAAAAGGTTAGGCTACACTACTCAATTTAAATAGTCCAAGGACATTTTGCATTCACCCATCAAACAATGCACATGTGAACAGGGCCGCATTAACCATTGGGCTAGGCGGGGCTGAAGCCCCGGGGCCCGAGCAAGGAGGGGGCCCTTTGACTGGCTGTGGAGTAGATTGACGGGCATCGGTAGCCAAAGCCCCACCACACCCCTCACTTTTTATGCGCTATTATTTAGTGGAGTTTTTCTGTAAATTCCATGCATTAACATAAGAGATTAAAACGTCACATTTGAGTTTGTTTTTTACCAATCAAATGCATTTATTATATATTTTACTTTTAAACGAACTGTGCACGTAGCCTATCTATCAGTTGATCGCTGCGCCTAATGTCTGCATTCACCTCTCTTTATTGGTTCTGAAGTTATCTAGAAATGGTCATGCAAAGAACAATCTTCGATAAGTAAAAATGTCAACTATTCAAAAAAAAAAAAAAAAAAAAAAAAAAAAAAAAAAATTGTCAAACATGAGTTAGTTACTATAATCCACAGCTAGTTTATATTACTAAAGCTGATGATGGAGTGGGAGTTGTGGAACCGCAAATGGACTGGACACATGGAGCAGATAAAAACACGGCGTCATCATCCCCACAGATTTTAGGTTAGTTGGATCATTAACTTGATAGATGTATATTGCTTTTTGTGTTTGAGCAAACTCTATAGGCCTAGTATTCATTTTGCGCGTCATGATGTAAGCTTTTCATTTAAACACATTTTAAGCACTGTGGTTTAAAAACTAATTTAACTGTTCAGGGACATTATGCAGTGAGGCAGAATTCATTTTGGCAAATGCGCACATTAAGACGGTTTCTGATACGCGCAGAGTGCACTTGCTCGTCTGCACCTGACTAAACTAAGAGTTATTTTTCACGCCTTGTGTTGAAACGTTCGAATACACATAGTTACGTGTCTCCTCGTCAACACAGTCATTTGTGATTTAAATGACCGTTAATAGTTAAAGATAAAGCATGTGCACTAGTTGGCTATTATGAGATCCTGGCATTATAGGATGAGATTTTAAAGGGATATAGTTCACCCAAAAATTAAAATACTATCATCATTTACTCAACTTCAAGTTGTTCTGAACCTGTATGAATTTCTTTGTTCTCCTCAACATAAAATAAGATATTTTGAAGAATATTTGTAACCACCAGGTTTCTGGTCCCTGTTGACTCCAATAGTTTTTTTTTTTTTTTTTTCATACTATGAAAGTCATGGGGGCACAGAAACTGTTTGGTTACCAGTATTGTTCCAAATATATACCTTTGCATTCAACAGCCGAAGGAAACTCATACAGGTTTAGAACAACAACAACATAACTTTAATTTTTGGGTGAACTATTCCTCCAAAGCAGCCTAATATAACTGCTGTTGCCATTTGTTCCAATAATGTAAATTAAACATTAGAAAGAAAACCACTCACTGTATTTGACTGAATCGCTTTTGTAAAATAATGTATATTGAATTTATACAGTGAAGTCTATTTGTAGTCTCTTTATTTTATACAATATGATATTTCTTATTCAGTGCTTTAAGTGTTTGTAGGTCAATTTCTTTGTTCTATTGTAATTCATCACTGTTTACTTACCTTCATTAAGTAAGTTTTTATTTAGGCAGGCATTTATATTAATTATTTTTTTTGTTTGTTTGTTTGTTTGTTTTTTTGTTTTTTTTGAGATATGGGAATTGGTAAAAAGAATTATGAAATTTCAATGCATCGAAATTTTTGATCGGATAAAAATACTATTTTAAGCTATATCTATATCATTATTGTGATGGGGGCCCTGCAGTAAGTCATAGCCCCAGGGCCCAGTGAGGTCTTAATGCGGCCCTGCATGTGAAGGATGATTTGCGTGCAGTGAAGTTCAAAGCATAATGGCATTCAAATACATCATGAATATGGAAACACTTCTGAGTGGATTCGTGCTGAATAAGAGAGGTAGGCTATATGCGAGCCCAACACCCGTTTCAGTTTTAGTTCATGAAGCCTGTTTCAGTTCATGAATTTGTTTTGGGTTGATGTTTAACTAACCTACTTGTAGACCTATTATTTCTGAATACTGTTAAATTTAAATGATTTGATGTAGAGTGAGAAGAACTAAATTAGCTTTTAGTAATGTTTATCTGTATTTATCTTTATTTACTGGCATTTTACATTAGGCTATTCATGAATGTAATAATAAAATGCGACTTGGCCTTTACGCGGCTAAAATATCTTTTAAAAATTTCTTTAAAAAACTAGTGAACTTTTGTATTTGTGTGCACGGGCGCGTCCATGTCTTTGGCATTGTGCATTATAAGTAGTGGCACCCCCCACCCACCATGGGATTGAAATGCCCCCCAGTTATGCCATCCTGCCGCCGGGCCTGTACCCATTAAAAGCTTGAGTGTGTTCGCAAAGATGGACCTATAAAATAAATTTTATATAATCTGTCAATAATTGAAAGACAACATACAAATTCACAAAGTAAAGATGAACAGACTTGATTTAATGTTTTTTTCAATAGGGCAATGAAAACGCAAAACAAAATGAAAACAGACTAAATCTAATGTTCAGAAGACTACTTCAGTTTTTATAATTATTGTGAGAGATGGCGAATAAGCCAAATAAACCAACTGACATGATAACAGGGCTTTTCTGCTGGGTGCATCCAAAAAGGTCCAGTTGTCCGGCGAGGTTCGGTTGGGAGAGTTACGGTGGAAACGGCTCACAGCTGCAGCTTTCTCTCGTAGCAGAAGCGCTTTGTGTAATGTAATCAAGTCTGACTGGTTGTTAATAATCGGTTCAATAACAGAAAGACTATATTTTAAATTAACTATTTTATATGAAATTTATTTTAATTATGTAATTAATATTTCATCCGTAAAGAGATATGCTTTTAAGTCTTTACGCCGCCTGCAGTGAAATCACCCGCGTTTTGCCTCTCTCTAAATATAATGTTATCTCATTGAAAATGAGCTAGAAAACACTTGTGACTGGCGCGTCCCATGTGGAAGGGCAATTCACACTGTCAGCAAAGTTTCAATGTAACGTTACAGACAAACTGTAGAAAATAAACACAACATTTACTTTAATGAAAAATACATCCTTTTAAAAAGGCCTATTGACTGTTGGCCACTGATTGTTGATGCTTAATGATAGATTAGCAATGTGTTAAAGTGACTACGAAAACTATTATCTAGTGGAAATATCGCCTATTTGAAAACAAATATAAAACAATTTGCTGTGAACTAACTATTTAGTAAATCGTTGTCGTCTGAGACGAGGTGACTGCTGGCTCAGCTGCTGAATCTTTCACAGTTTTTGGCACTCGATTCAGTTTCTCCTTTTCGGCAGTTTGTCATCCCTCTCAATGATGCAATACCGCCACCATCTGCTGCGGAGTGCCCTGGTTGTGTCAGAACTCAATTAGATTGATTTTAGATTAAGTCAATTTCAATCAAAGTGATAGAAATGTGTACATACAACACTCAATACGAACAACTGAAATCCACTTGATTAAAGCATGTTGACAACAGAAATTTAAATTAATTGTGTTGTACATACATGTTTCATTTCTGTAATTTCAAAGACCTGCTATGTTCATTTTTTTTTTCAGTGTAGGCTAACATTTTGTCACACCAGGGGCGTAGCCATCATTTCAGAAAGGAAAATAATTTTATGTAGGCCTATGTATGTATGTGTGTGTGTGTGTGTATATATATGTATATATGTATGTGTGTGTGTGTGTGTGTGTGTGTAAAATTATAGATTACAAATTATTGATTATTGTCCGGCAGTGTATTTGATTTCTTATAGCAAATTTAAAGTAACATAAGAAAATAATTCCTTGTTAAAAAAAAAGGCCAAGAGTCTGGTGATGTCTATGGGTTGCAGATTCACTGCTCTGATTGCATGCAAGGGATCTGCAACTAAATATTAGCTTTTAATCTTTTACATCTGCCTTAAATTAAACTGTTCCAATACTTATGCTCACATCAAATAGTAGCATAAACTCTAAAAGTGCTGTCCTTTTTATTTGAACACAGACAAATCCAAGTGCCGATACAAGTGCTATATATATAAAATTATAGATTACAAATTATTGATTATTGTCCGGCAGTGTATTTGATTTCTTATAGCACATTTAAAGTATATATATATATATATATATATATATATATATATATATATATATATATATATATAAATACAGTGCCCTCCTTAAGTATTGGAACAGTAAAGACAAAATTGTTCTGTTTGCTGTGGAGTCAAAAAATCTGTAAATATGAATAAAATATGAATATGAGACAAAACTACAGAATGTCACATTTTATTATTGGGTGATTCAACACAAAGATGCTTTACCAGCTAAGAAGATCGGCACTTTTAGAGTTTTATCTCCCTATCTGATGTGAGCATAAGTATTGGAACAGTTCAGTGTGGAAGTGTTCAGCTGTGTCCTGATGCATTAATTCTTCAGATATTAAACACAGGGAATGTGTCTTATCAGTTATATCCATTGCTTCTGCTTTCTAAGTCTTGCATTCGATGATGACACACACATACCAGGATGAAGATGAGGAAGCCGACTCTGAAAGAAAAGCAAGCAATTTGGATGCTAAAAGAAAAGAGGAAGTCAATTAGAACTATAGGAAAAACAAAGGGCATGGAGAAATCAAGAGTTTGTAAACTACTGACGACATCAGCAGTTAACAACGACCTGATCAGCTGAGAAAAACAACATTAGTTGATGACAGACAAATCATAAAAGCTGTGAAAATTAACCCTAAAATACATGTCTGTAAAATCACCAACAACCTCCAGAAAGCTGGGGTGATGCTCTGACAATCTACAGTCAGCAGGAGAATTATACACAGAATTACAGAAGCTACACAGCAAGATGCAAACCTCTGATCAGCACCAAAAATAGAAAGGCAAGATTCTTCACAAATGTGAGCCAGTAGAGTTTTGGAACTGAGTTTATGGACCGATGAGACAAAGATTAACTTTTATCTAAGTGATTGGAAAGCAAAAGTGTCGTGAAAAATGGGAAATGCAAATGATTCTAAGCATACAACCTCATCTGTAAAGCTTGGTGGAGCTGGTGTCATGGCACATGGCCTGTCTCTAGAACAGCACCTCTTAATTTTAATGATGACTTAATGTATGATGGCAGTAGCAGAATGAATTTGGAAGGATACAAAATCATCTTGGCTACCAATATTCAAGAAAATGCCACCAAACTCATTAGAAAGCACTACATACAGTCATGGCCAAAAATATTGGCCCCCTTGGTAAATATGATCAAAAACAGGCTGTGAAAATTCATCTGCATTGTTAAGTCTTTTGGTCTTTCATTTAAAAAAAATCACAAAAATGTATCCTTTCATTGGATAATAAGAATTTAAAACGGAGGGGAAATATCATTATGAAATGAATGTTTTTCTCAAATACTCATTAGTCAAAATTATTGGCACCCCTATAAATTCTCATGAGTAAAATATCTCTGAAGTATATTCCCATTCATTTTCATTCATATTCATTCAATTTTGAGCACTCCAGTATGATTATAAACATGAAATCATCCAGCTCTGGCTTCCTGTTTCACAGAAATATAAAGAGGAGGGAAAACAAAGCCCAAATTCCCTTAATCATCCATCACAATGAGAAAAACCAAAGAATATATTTCTGATGTGCAGCAAAGGATAATTGAGCTTCACAAATTGTACCCCATGTGTACAATGAAATATACTGCTGTATTTTTGATGTTGTGGGCCTATATTTCTGCTGGAGGTCCTGGTCATCTTGTTTAGACACGTGGCATCATGGATTCTATCAAATACCAACAAATAAAAAAATCAGTAAGTGACTGACTCTGTTAGAAATCTTATAATGGGCCATGTTTGGATCTTCCAACCGTACAATAATCCAAACACAAACCTCAAAAACAACACAAAAATGGGTCACTGAGCTCAAAACCAAGCTTCTGCTATAGCCATTCCAGTCCTCTAACCTGCACCCTATAGAAAATGACATGGGGCTGGGAATCTAAAGGGTCTGGAGTGATTCTGGATGAAGGAATGGTCTCTGATCTCTTGTCAGGTGTTCTCTAACCTCATCAGGCATTATAGGAGAAAATTTTGACCTGTTAAACTGGCAAATGGAGGTTTTGAATAAAAGGGGGCCATTAATTGTGGCCAATGTGTATTAGAGAAAAACATTTATTTCATAATGATATTTCCCCCCATTTTAAATTCTTATTACCTAATGAAAGGATACTTTTTTTTTTTTTTTTTTTTTAAATAAAAGACCAAAAGGATTAACAATGCAGATTAATTTTCACAGCCTTTTTGATCAAATTTACCAAGGGGGGCAATATTTTTGGCCACGACTGTATCGGATCAGGGCAATGACCCAAAACACCCTGCCAGTTCAGTCAAGGGCTTCATCAGGGCAAAGAAATGTAAAGTCTTAGATTGCCCAAATCAATCTCCAGATTTAAATCTGATTGAACATTAATTTCATCAGCTGAAGAGGAGACTAAAGACAGAAACTCCCCAAAACAAGCAACAGTTGGAATTGGCTGCATTAAAGGCTGGGGAAAAGCATTTCAAAGCATAAGACCAAGAGTCTGGTGATGTCTATGGGTTGCAGAATCACTGCTCTGATTGCATGCAAGGGATCTGCAACTAATGCAACTAAAATATTAGCTTTTAATCTTTAACATCTGCCTTAAATTAAACTGTTCCAATACTTATGCTCACATCAGATAGTGGCATAAACTCTAAAAGTGCTGTCCTTTTTTTTTTTTTTGGAATAACATGTATGTGTCGAAAGATATATATATATATAGGCCTTTTTATTTATTTATTCATTTTTTACAAGGAATTATTTTCTTATCTTACTGATACTAATCAATTGTAATCTATAATTTTTTTTTTTCTTAATGGCAATTTTTATGATTGTTTTATATAGGGACTATATAGAGTTAGGTAGAAAATATACTTTATAGTTTCTGTACTGTAATAAATGATATGTCAATTAGCACTGCATCATTCATAAATGTTATTTATTTAGTGAGTATATTGTCTTGACGTTTTACCAGTTCATTCTGCTTTTATTTAGCTTAGCTGCAAAGATATACAGTATTGATTATATTCTACCAATAGATACCCAATATCATCTGATCTCATTTTTATCTTGGCTTCCTTTGTGTTTTATTAAACACACTGTTACAGTAACCAAATCGCAGGAGTCCAAATAAAGCACCAAACTCCAGTTATTTGCAAATACAGGCTCAATTGGGAATGTTGATGGTTCCTATGCAAAGTCACTCTGTGAATAAGTTGTTGTTAGAGGTCAGACTGTAGAGCTCAGGATCAGATCAGGACCATCAGTGGACAGGAGAGTATTGCGGGCAGAGTGAGTTTTTACCTTCAGTTGATTTATCTGAAGAGTATAGTTTTTCTTTCTGGTTCCTTTCAGGTTGTTAATTGATTATGTTTTTTATTTCTCCAAAAGGTCTTGACTGGACCTAAGATTGCCAACCAGCGAATGAACAAGCAGCAGATGTGAGATGAATACACTGTGGCTGCCGCTTCTCCTGAGTAAGTCTGTAAACCTGACAGAGGTTTATATGCATCATACTTTGATACACTACCATTCAAAAGTTTGGGGTGAAGACTTTTTTATAAAAAAATAAAATAAAAATAAAAATAATAATGAATAAATAAATAAATAATACTTCTATTTAGCAAGGATGCGTGAAGACGGATCAATAAATGCTGTTCTTTTAAACTTTCTATTCATTAAAGAGACCTGCAAAAATGTATCATGGTTTCCACAAAAATATGAAGCAGCACAATAATTTTCAACATTGATATTAATCAGAAATGTTTCTTGAGCATCAAATCAGCATATTAGAATGATTTCTGAAGGATCATGTGACATTGAAGACTGGAGTAATGATGCTGAAAATAAGCTTTTATCACAGAAATAAATTACATTTTAAAATATACTATATTTTCTATACAATAGAAATAAGCTACTTTCAATCATAATTAATATTTCACAATATTACTGTTTTACTGTATTTGTGGACCAAATAAATGCAGAAGAGATTTTCAAAAACATTAACAAATCTTATTTTTTTCAAACTTTTTGCTGGTAGTGTATGTATACCACTTTAAGGAATATAAAATATAGTAAGAGGATGTCTTGCATGTTTTGTAAAGTTCCAAGAATATATCGATTTACATGCATGAGTGGGCAATTGTGAATTTTTTTATTTTTATTTTTATTTATTTTTTGGTAAAAAGTGACTAAAGAGCAGCAGAGGTTTAGGTACGTTAAAATGTCTAGAAATCTTTAATAAACATGTTATCTTGGTGCACTGGCATTAGACAGTTGCATTACAGCACATTTTAGGCTTACAGAACTGTTAAAGGTTCACTAGCTATGGATGTGACTGTAAAATCAATGCAAATATATGGAATATCGCTCATCATTTAGGCTTGGTTATGCAAATCTCAGGTGAGCCAGGGAGTTTTTCCAGAAGGTTTCTGAGGATGTAAATGACAAACACATGAAAATGGAATAAAAGAGGAACAAAAAAATTATATACCAAAAATATTTATATTTATAAAAGTCACATTTGTACTCCTCACAGTCAAATAAATACATGCTTGACGCTTCACCACAATGATAAATCCCCCAAACCAACAAAATAACAGAAACTATTTTGCTTGAATAAAACCTACCTGGTCTCATGGCTTAAACGTACCTGGGGGCACTTTTTAGTGAGACACGAAATACGTACCAATAATTACATATCGCTGCAGTTTTCAAAAGAAATGAAGACTAAAGGCAATAAAACTCTGACACCTTTTATTCCTTTTCACATAAATTTACAGAGTTTTCATTAATAAAGTATAATTTTGGCAAAATTACTTGAAGAATATCATGTTATGACTTCAAAACAATATTAATATGCTGGGAGATTTGAAAACCGATGATTTTGAATATTAGCATCACACATATCCAGCTTCATATCTATGGGTTTATCATAGGTAGGTTTGTTCGGTAGCTCATGGAGTACAGAGATGAGGTGAGGAGCTCAGGTTTGAATCCCGCGTAAGTATGGTTCCACAAAACAGTTTAAATCTGCATATAAGGAAGTTTAAATGACACGGTTGCATCAACACATGCATTTTTATATGAGTTATGCATTTGTTAACACTTTCGGGTAGGTTTAGGGTTGGTTTTGGTGTAGGGCAAATTTTCAACACAATAGAGCATTAACTTTTAGCGACAGTCCCCGGATATTTGAATTCTGAACCACCACAATACTTACCTGAAGCAACGTAATAAAACACAGCAATTTGTATCTATAACAACATAATTAAAATGTGCCAGGGTTCACATATTGAACCTGTGTTTTAGTGCCACTTAGTGGACATTTCTCTTTGAAAACGTGCAGTAAAGTACGTAAAACAGTGCTGCAGAAAAGTACCCAGCGGTACATATTTTTATGAGAGCAGGTTGATTAAAACATGTGCCTTTAACATGAAAACATTGAGTTAAGCAAGAGCAACTGTTTCAAGCTAGTTTAACATGATGCAGTCATGTTTAAACGAGAAACCTGATACTAGGGATCGGCCCGATACTGAGCTCCTGTACTCACTCGTACTCGTTAAAATGCCCCGATACCAAACGCTGATACCACACAGCATGTGATAAGTGCCATATTCAGACAAAGAAACACCAACAACAGAACAACATACAGCAGAATGGAGTTATTAGAGATTAAGGTTGTCTACGTAGGATATCTATGCAATGAATATAATGTTAAACATTCAGTATTAACGCCTGTATAACTGATGTGCGCAAGCTGATAAAGCACGCTGATTGGATTGAGCGCGCAGCGGCGGAGATGCGAGTGATATACATTTCATCACCGGAAAGTTTGCAGTTCGGTCGGACATGTCAAAAACAAGTGAGTAAAACAATGCATAAGTTACTTGGTGGTAGGGAGAGAGAGAGAGAGAGAGAGAGAGCACGCTCGCGCACTTCTGTTGTATGATCGTTGATATTCACTCACTTAGCACACGCATTTGGATTAAAACTAAATCGTAAAAAAAGACAATTTATAGGGGCATTCACTATAAACATAATTTATTTTCAACCATAGGCATATATGACTTTCTGGCGAAATCGAATCTAGCAGCCTGTGTGTAATGCGCTAGGCAGTACTGTCCCCTTCGTTCTGCAACAGTACAAATACATTCCCGCGGTGCGCGTGTTTTGCTGGCTTGAGTGTTTCTGCATTATATGAATGGCTTTGGGATATAAATCGCAGCACGTTTCAGATAAAAAAAAAACAACTTCTATTTGTGAAAAATATCACAGGAGATTTATAACGACCTGCATTATTACAGCAAAACGCATCATTACAGTACTAAGTCGCTGCAATGGAGCAGCTCTAATGCTATTAAATTACAGATGATGAACCATAGAGCAAAAAATTAAAAAATTAAAAATTAACAAAGAAAGTAACAAAATCTTGTAAAATACATTTTAATGGGCATAATTAAGTGTGAAAGTAACTGAAGGATGTAACCAATATATATATATATTTTATATTAAAATATATAATTATACATTTTAATTATACAAATGTTTCATTAAATGTCTACAAATTTGTAAAACTGATCCAAGATCAGGTAATAACTATATAGATGGTTGTTCAATGGTTTGCCACTTGGGGGCGATCTCAGTGAATCCGCATGTTTCACCGGTCCACAACTTCTTAACTTTCTGAAACACAAACATTAAATCAAATTCTTCCATCTTGTAAAAACACTGCTTATGCTTGCCCTTGTTTTACCCCATTGTCTGTCTCTGTGAATTCTGGCAAGTCTTCGAATTTTGGCTTGCACTTCTATAAAAGAATCTGAAATTCTTTGTCCACACTGGACAAAAACACCCTCTGGCTCCGCGTGCTACAGGGGAGGTAGGCCATCCTGTCATTGCATTTGGATCGAGAAGATATATTGTATATAGTATGAGCATGAGTGTGAGCCCTAAATGAGAATCAGAATGAGCTTTATTGCCAGGTATGTTTACACATACAAGGAATTTGTTTTCATGACAGAAGCTTCCGCAGTGCAACAGAATTACAGGGACAGAACAAAAACACAGATAATAAAAGAATAAAAAGCTAGAACAAGTAAGTAAGGAATAACAATATACAAATTGACAATTGTATGTGCAGGTGTATTACAATAGACAGTTTTAAATGTACAGGTATAATATGTGCAAATTTGAAGTGTAGACTAAGTATGTGTGTTAGATAAATAAGTGTATGAATTAGGGATGCACCGATACCGATACCGGTATCTGGTATCGGCCTCGATACCACATTTTCTAAAGTACTCGTACTCGTTAAAAGTCCCCCGATACCGGGGCCCGATACCACGGTCTGAGAAATGTCTATGTTTGAGCGGCGTGTAAGGGGTTAATCAAAGGCGCCGACGCCGCCGAGTGCCCGCCCCCAGGCCCCGCCCCGGCTGCAGCTCAGAGCGGGGAGAAGGCGAGGCGAGACAACATGTCAGCCGTGTGGAACTATTTCAAAGTGAATGAAGACGACAAAACAAAGGCGGACTCCAAATTGTGCTCAGCGAAATTGTCCAGAGGAGGCTCAAAAGGTAGCGCATTTAACACAAGTAATTTAATCAAGCACCTAAAATCCCAACATGACAATGAGTACAAAGAGTTTACCCACGCTTCTAAACCAACACAACCCACGCTGCAGCAAACTCTTGCAAGACGAGAGAAAATGTCCAGAGACAATCCACGTGCTGTGAAAATAACACAGGCAATTATCGAGTACATTGCATTGAGTGACCAGCCACTCTCGGAGGTAGAAAAATGTGGGATTCCTGCGTCTCCTCCATGTTTTGGAGCCCAGATATGATGTCCCAAGCCGCCGCTACATGACTGACACAGAGCTGCCTAAACTACACGACTCCGTGAAAAAAACATATCCACAGCCTACTGCAAGCCTCCTCTGCGTTTAGTTTCACCACGGATATTTGGACAAGCAGTGTTAGCCCCGTTTCGCTAATTAGCCTAACCTCCTAGTGGATAGACGAGAGTTTCACGCCGCAACGAGCCATATTACATGCGAAACAATTCCGCGGCTCGCACACCAGCCAGGCTATAGCGCATGTGTTTGAGGAAATGCTCCAGACATGGGGTATACCTAAAACATCAGTACATGTTGTGCTTCGTGACAATGCTAAAAACATGATTAAAAGCCATGAATGACGCAGGGCTCCCAAGTCTGCCGTGTGTCGCGCACACGCTCCAACTGGCTGTTCACGAGGGCTTATTAGCACAGAGGAGCATAGCTGATGCTATAGCAGTGGGGCGGAAAATAGTTGGGCATTTTAAACATTCCGCCTTAGCCTACTCCCGCTTCGAGGACATTCAGGGACAGCTCAACCAGCCAATAAAGAGACTGCAGCAGGACGTACAGACACGCTGGAACAGCACGTATTACATGCTCCAGTCCCTCATTGAGCAAAAGCGAGTGCTGGGGGTGTATGTGTCCGAGCATGAACTCCCTGGCTATCTCACCGCTCACCAATGGGCTCCTATGGAGAAGACTGTTGCCATCCTCGCCCCCTTTGAGGAACTAACTAAAAAAGTGAGCAGCTACGACGCACTAGCCTCTGATGTCATCCCAGCTGTGACTGTGCTAGTGAGACTTCTAAACAGAGAAACAGACGAGGACCACGGCGTCAAGACAATGAAAGCAACCTTACTGGAAGCTGTCAAGAAGCGCTTCAGTGACGTCGAGACCAATCCACTGTACTTCATCTCCACCATACTTGACCCAAGGTAAAGTCTGTGTGCTATTATGATAAACTACAGTACTAAATGTAAGATTAATTTCCATCTGAAATATTATATTATATTTTTGTACTAAATACACAATAAAAAAAAAATACAACTAAAATACAAATGTATGCAATATATATAATATGAAATATATTTCCCTTATTACTACCAGAAAGCCAAATGGCTGGCATTCATGACAGTGGTTTAGGGGAAACTAAAATCTGTCCTATTTTTCCACATATTAATACATTCATGAATTTTGTTCAGGTATAAAGATCGCTTCTTCTCCAACAACACTGCTCCAGAGGCCAAGCTGCACCTGAAGCAGGAGCTGCAGATGATGTCCAGAGCTGAGGCAGAGGAGAGTCGGGCAGAAGCTGCAGAACCTCCTGCTAAACTGTTCCTCAAGGCCCAGGCCAGCACTAGCAGCAGTCTGGACACTGTATTTGAAGAAATCGCTAAGGAGCAGCCCCAGGCAGCACAGCCGCTGGCAGCAGGTGCTGCCATTGAGCTCGACACATACCTCGGAGAGGCCCCAAGCCCTCGTGAAGACAGTCCTCTGAAGTACTGGGGTGTCAACAAAATTAGGTTCCCCACTTTGGCTAAAATGGCCCAGAAATACCTCTCAGCCCCATGTAGCAGTGTGGAAAGTGAAAGGCTTTTTAGCTCAGTGTCACACATTATAGATGAAAAAAGAAACAGGCTGACTGCTGATAATGCAGAAAAGCTACTTTTCTTAAAAAAAAAACCTGTCACTCACTTTTTTCTAAATAGGCTCCATTAAGTGAGTCGTCTTAGACTTGATGTTAATACCTACCTCAGTTGCACTATCTGCCGCAGTTCTATGTTGGTGGATGTTGTTAGTTTATTCAAATATTGTGCACTAAATAGCAAAGATGGTTTATTAATCCCCCTTGTGTTGTCCAAAGCGGCAGAGTTTACAACAAACTGAAAAAAAAATACTTGAGTTTGCACTGTCACTGTTTAATTTTTTTTTTAATAATTATTTATTCTGTAATATTTTGCATACAACATGCTTTTCATTTTAAATAAATGTTCTTAATTCCAAACTAGTCCCTTGTTTTTTTGTTAAATTTATATGACTAAAGCTGTTACCTGTAAATTGAAATCATGTTTTTTTTATTAAGTACTCGGTATCGGTATCGGCGAGTACTGAAATGCAAGTACTCGTACTCGTACTCGTACTCCAAAAAAGTGGTATCGGTGCATCCCTAGTATGAATGTATATATAGTGTTGTGTGTTCCACAGTTATTGTCAAGTGTTCATGAGATGGATTGCCTGGAAGGGAGGGTTGTACCAATGATTCGCTCAGTCTGGACTACATTCTGTAGTCTTCTGAGGTCAGATTTGGCAGCTGAGCTGAACCAGACAGTTACTGAAGTGCAGAGGATGGATTCAGTGAAGGTGGAGTAGAACTGTTTCAGCAGCTCCTGTGGCAGGTTGAACTTCCTCAGCTGGTGAAGGAAGTACAAATTCTGCTGGGCGTTTTTCACAATGGAGTCAATGTGAATGTCCCACTTTAGGTCCTGAGAGATTGTGGTGCCCAGGAATCTGAATGACTAAACTGCATTCACAGTGCTGTCCATGATGGTGAGTGAGGGGAGTGCAGGGGGGTTTCTCCTGAAGTCCACTATCATCTCAACTGTTTGAGTGTGTTGAGCTCAAGGTTGTCAAGATTGCACCAGACAGCCAGCTCTTTAACCTCCTGTCTGTAAGCAGTCTCATCACCGTCCTGAATGAGGCCGATGAGTGTGATGTCATCTGCAAACTTCAGGAGCTTGACAGAGGGGTCTTTAGATGTGCAGTCATTGGTGTACACGGAGAAGAGCAGTGGGGAGAGAATGCAGCACTGAGGTGCTCCAGTGCTGATTATACATGTGCTGGATGTGTATTTTCCCAGCCTCACTAGCTGCTGCCTGTCTGTCAGGAAGCTGGTGATCCACTGACAGATGGAGGTGGGCACAGAGAGCTGAGTTAGTTTGGGCAGGAGGATGTTTGGAATGATAGTGTTAAAGGCCGGGCTGAAGTCAACAAACATGATGCTCACATAAGTCCCTGGTCTGTCTAGATGTTGCAGAACATAATGCAGTCCAATGTTGACTGCATCATCCACAGACCTGTTTGCTCTGTAGGCAAACTGAAGAGCAAGGGTCCAGTAATGTCCTTCAGTTGGCCCAGCACCAGTTTTTCAAATGACTTCATGACCACAGACGTTAGAGCCACAGGCCTGTAGTCATTTAGTCCTGTAATTTTGGATTTCTTTGGGATGGGGATGATGGTGGAGCGTTTGAAGCATGAAGGGACTTGGCACAGCTCCAGTGATCTGTTGAAGATCTGTGTGTAGATGGGGGCCAGCTGGTCAGCACAGGATTTCAGAGAGACTGGTGTAACACAATCTGGGCCTGGTGCTTTTTTCCTTTTCTGCTTCTGGAAGACCTGGCACACCTCATCTTCCCTGATCTGAATTGCAGGTGTGGGGGAGAGGGGGGTTGCAGGAGGAGTGAATGGTGTGAGCAATTGTTTGGAGAGGTGTTCAGGGCGGGTGTTGGGTGTTTTTTTTTTTGGACCTGCAGTAGAATGTCATGTCTTCACAGAAACTGATATAAGATGTTACAGTCTCTGTGAGCTCGTCCAGATCAGTGGCAGCAGCTTCAAAAACACTCCAATTAGTGAGGACATAATTACTGGTTTTGAAGACTTATACTGTATTTTTACACGCTGTGTTGCGTATCGCGCTGCATAAACCATAAAACCATGTCTGCATTTGTGATCTGAGAAATGACAAACAAGCGCTACTCTATACTGCTCAAAACTTGTGTTTGAATCATCAGTGGCAAATTCTTTAAATATGAAAACATACTTACACATTGTGAGTCAGAAGCGCCAGACTGTCCTTGCAAAGTTGGAATTGCCCCACTTTATAGAAACAGCCTTTGGCACATTGTAGGCTACTGGTTCAGGAAACAGTCCTCATCCTCCGTAAAATGTGCAGCAAACATCTGAATATTTGGATTTAACTGTTCTGGAACAGTGTTGTAAATACAACTTAATTAACTACTGATTTCTAGTTGTGTCCTCTTTTTGGAAGGCCAAACAAAGTAGTTTCACTTCCACAACGAAACACACAGCGACTCCACAACATGGCGGCGGCAGCAAGAGCGAGAATAAAAGTTACAACTTCTGTCTTTGCATGAACATTTGGGCGATGATATGCAAATCTTCCCAAATCATGATGTAGACATGTGGCGGCGTGTTAGAACGACCCATTTTAGGAGGGTGTGGTTGACTCTTAAATTTATAAAGAATATCTCTTTGGATTTGAGACTTTAGTCTTTACAACTTTACAGATCTTTTTCATGCACCAAGAGCTTGTAAAACTCCAAAGAGAAAGGAAAATTTTAAATCGCACAATATGACCCCTTTAAGATAAGTGTTATTTTTTTATATTTTTAATTACTACTACTTGTTTCTCAAATGATGATGTTCAGGCTCAGTCCTTTGGGCAGAGGAGCAGTACTTTCCTCAGTCATACAATGCCACATGGGATGAGGGCAGACTCCACTGTCAGTCCTGTTTCAAAGAACTGACGACCATCACCAGCAGAAATGTCCACCTCATTGTCCATAACCTCTCTTTGGACTACTGGGTTGGACTCCGCAAGAGTTACAACTGCTCCTCCCCATGGGCCGCATGGTCTAATGGGGATCCTGTTACATATCAGAATTGGTACCCTGGTCATCCTGTTCCAAATAGAGAAAAGAAACTGATTCCTATATGTTCCTCAACTACACAAAGTCCACTGAGCACCCTAATAACTACCCCAACATCAACCCCAACATCTACCCCAACATCTACCCTAGTGACCTCAACACAAACCTCCACAGTCACTCCTGCTTCAGTAACCTCAACATTTCAAACGAACAAAGAAAATGATACATGCCCCATACTGTTCGAAATGCTTTTTTGCTTAAATATGACATGTGATGATCTTGAAAGTGCTGTGGATATGTGTAAGAGAACACCGACTGTTACTCCAAATACTACAACATACAGCACCACCCCTAAAGTCACAACATTTAGCACCACCTTTAATGCCCCAACAAATGGCACCAAAACCGAGGACACCACAACCGAGAGCACCACCACCAGCAACTGCGTCTTTGAACCCGAGCCAGATCCTGAACAATACATTGAGGATGCTTGTGTGGTCCTGCTCAGCTTCGGCATGTGGAAGGAAGAAGACTGCAACAGAAGTCTACCTTTCATCTGTTATGAAGGTATAAGGACTTTGTTTTTTAGAGCACAGCATCGTATTGTTAGATTCATATTGTTGGTCTTAAAAAGAAAGGTTCCAAAAGGAGGTTTTCACAGCATTGCCAAAAATAAATAAAATAATGTATAACAAAAATATAAATCAGAAATAATGATATGCTTCATTGGCATTTTTTTTCTTGTGATAAAATATCTTTCAGTGAACAGAAACATTTTTAAAGTTTAAGAACATTTTAAAATTCAAACCTTTGCTGAAAGTCTCCGTGGATGTAAACGCTTCTTCATGAAAGCATTAATGCCAAAAAGAACCTTTAGTTTTGAGTGAGAAGAAAAGGTTCTGTAAGGAACCTTAAAGAGTTCTTTCAGGCGTTTCATGTAATAATCTTTTAGAGGTACCACTTATGGGATGGGTTGAGTTTGAATTAATTAATTTAGTTTCAATATTTTTTTTTAATTTTAATTAACTAAAATATTCTGAATTAATCAGCTCGTAAACATAATTAAACAGCAGAAAAAAATAAAGTAACTTAAGTGTTATTTAATCATTTAAGACTTTTTTTATGACAGCTTTATGACATAAAACAAATTATACATAATATATAAACAAGTGTATTGCAAAAAAAAAAAAGACATTAACTCAGGTACCTAGCTATTTAAATTAAAGAACTTTACTAGCATCTTCCAAAGGTACAAAGTAAATGCGGTATTCTGTTTACTGCGATATGACAAAAATACAGGACTTTTCAACAAATTACTTGAACAGCTATTGTTCAAGTAGTTTTGAAATTTGTGAAAAACTTGCAAAAAAAAAAAAAAATTATAAAGTGTACAATTTTTTTTACATGACTGAATATTATGAATATTTTTAATGTGATTATTAAAAAAATATTAAACTATGAGAAATACATTGAAATAATACTATTGTAATGTAAAATTACAAAGTATTAAGTATTGAGTACATTTGTTATGATGGAGGCGTCGTGTCAACAGAGGTGAGGATCCAAATGCAGGCTTTATTTGTAAACGTGGTCAGACAGGCAGGGTCCAGTACCAGCAAACAATAATATCACAGGCAAAGACAAAGAGGAATCCGTAAACAGGCAAAGGTCAGGGCAGGCAGCAAAACAATCACAATAACCAGATAAACAGTCCATGGTCAAAAACAAGAAGGCAAGACAAGGCAAGGCAAGGCAAGACAAGACAAGGCAACAGGGTACAGGCTAAACCAAGGGTGTCAAACTCAGTTCCTGGAGGGCCACAGTCCTGCACAGTTTAGATATAACCTTAATTAAACACACCTGATCCAGCTAATCTAATCATTTAGGCTTATTTGAAAACTACATGATATGTGTGCTGGAGCAGGGTTAGCACTAAACTCTGCAGGGCTACGGCCCTCCAGGAACTGAGTTTGACACCCAGCACCTTGCTCAAGTGTGTGTGCATTTTTTAAAGTCCTTCTAATGTGAGACAGCTGTGAACTGATGAGATCTAATAAGAGACAGGTGATGCAATAGATGATGAGTCCGGCAAAGAATTATGGGGAATGTAGTCCTGGGTGAATGGCAAAAGTCTGGAACGGAGTGCCCTCTAATGAAGCTCACAGGCACTCCAGCTAGAGATCGTGACAACATTAGTATTGAATAAAAATAACTGTAATGAATTGAAAAAAAATAACAATACTTATATTCGTGTTTTAATTTCTTTATTTCAAACATTCTTAAATTTAGGGATGCACCGATCTTTATTTTTCATGTCTGATTTTATGTATCTTTTTTTATTGGCCTATTCTGGTAATTATTATAATTTTTTTTAAGCAATTGACAAGAAATAATGGAAATATTATTACATTAACAGGACATTTATTTTCTCTATTACAGGACAAACTATCTGTAGCCAGTTAAAAAAAACAGTCAACCACTTCATTTTAATTATGATCCAAACAAAGATGCTGCACACATGGAGCATGGACAGTTTCTGATTTAAATTAGATTGCGTACATAAAACAAACCTGAACGAAAGCATCTTAGCATTAAGAACTTTTTATGAATCTTAAGATCCGTTTTACTACAAAGAACCTTTTTGTGAAATGAATGGAAATGCTACAGGTTCTTTATTGGCTTTGATGGTTCCATGAAAAATCTTTAACACCATGGAAACCTTTTAATCCACAAAAGGTTCTTTATAGTGAAAAAGGTTCTTTAGTTTAATAAAACACTCCTCCCTCTTATAAAACTGGTTTGTTTAGGAACTGTTTACTGAAAGGTTCTTCAGGGAACCCAAAATGGTTCTTTATGGGGAAATTTTCATTTTTAAGACTGAAAAAAAGGTTCTTTAGATAATTAAAAATGTTCTACAAAAATTGTTCTTTTAAAAACTTCTTCACTGAATGGTTCTTTGAGGAAACCCAAAATCAAACCTCATTATTGAACCTTTATTTTTAAGAGCGTAAATAACTTGTAAGTTTCTGCCAATATTCGTCATTGCATCTTTCTGTCCGTAGAGCGCTTTTTTGGCCAGATAAACATTTCCGATGTGAACACAAGTGCAGGCAATCTGAGCTGGTCTGAGGGACCCGGTGCTAAGAACATCAGTCACTACAGAGTGGAGGTTACTGGGGACAAAAACCAGACATTTAACCAGACTAAACTGTTTCAATACATAGAAAATCTGACAGCAGGAACTCTGTACAAAGTTCAGGTGTTTCCTGTGAAATGTGGCAGGGACCTCAATCCACAGAATATCTCCTTCTACACCTGTAAGTAGTGAAAGTGAAAGTAAAGTGAAAGTGACGTGACATTCAGCCAAGTATGGTGACCCATACTCAGAATTCGTGCTCTGCATTTAACCCATCCGAAGTGCACACACACAGAGCAGTGAACACACACACACACACTGTGAACACACACCCGGAGCAGTGGGCAGCCATTTTATGCTGCGGCGCCCGGGGAGCAGTTGGGGGTTCGATGCCTTGCTCAAGGGCACCTAAGTCATGGTATTGAAGGTGGAGAGAGAACTGTACATGCACTCCCCCCCCCCCACAATTCCTGCCGGCCCGAGACTCGAACTCACAACCCTTCGATTGGGAGTCCGACTCTCTAACCATTAGGCCACGACTTCCCCCTAAGACTTGGACTTGACTTCATTGTGCGCAACATGGTTTTAACATGGTTTCTCTGACCCATGCTGTCACTTTTTTAGATCCCTCTGATGTGCAAAATCTGATTGTGGTGAGTGTGACAACTGTTAGAGCCAACCTCAAGTGGAGTAAACCAGATGGAAACCATGACTTCTACTCAGTAACTTTCATAAATGCATTGAAAACTGAAAAACAAAAGTGTGATAATGAAGAGTGCACTATTACGGATCTTATTCCAGGAACCGAGTATGTATTCACAGTTAAAGCTGTAGTGAATAAGATGACTGAAGGTGTGCCGAGCAACGTTTCTGATTACACCAGTAAGTGCAGAAAGTTTCATGCTTGAACTTTTATTTTTTATTTTTAGGTTAATTCCAGTTTAATTTTTTTTTTCTTCTTTGCCATTTTTTTTGTAAAGATTTTTTTTTTTTTAATCAGGATAGGATAGTATATATTGACAGGAAACAAGGTGGGGGGGGGGGTACCTACATAAGAACATAAGTTAAGTTTACAATTTAACTTGTGTACAAAAATAAAATATTGCATAAACAATTGCGAATAAAGCACCATCTCCATCCCATTTGTTCAAGAAAGTGTTATTTTTGCATTCATTATAGTTTTAATAATATCTTGAATAAACTTTTATTTTCAGATTTTTATTTTTTTGTCATTTATAATTACAGTTTAGTAATTTTGCTATGTGCCATTCCCATTTTATTAGATTTCTTTTTTAAATTATTTATTTATTATATTTCAGTTTCATGTAGTTTTAGTTTTTTATTTATTTCCAGTTAATAATTTGAATGCTTTTTCTTAAACTTTTTTTATTGCCAAGGCAACATTTTTATTTTTATTTTGTGTAAGTTTTTCAATTAATATTAATATTTTATTTTAGCATTTTTTTTTATTAACAGAAATGTTTTTAATAGTTTTCTGTTTTCAATTTTCATTAATGATAATAGCCTAACCCTAGTTGAAGAGAATAAAATTGGCACAAAACAGATGTATCAGGAATAGCATTAGGGGAAGCCACTTTTTCATGCATCATAAATATCTTGTGGCTCTGAGAGTGTGCAGATGAAATGCAATAAACTCTGTCATATTTATACCAAATAATTTTGATGACAACCAACATCTGAGATGCTGTGTGATGCGATTGGTCCGCTGGTTAGTCCAGTTATCCAATCACATCCTCCGTTGCACATCAAGGGATTTATTCAGTAAATGTGTTTTCATTGTAGCATGTGCGCATGTCGTCTTGTCAGATAAAATGCATTTTTTTAGAAGAATTTATGCACAACTTGGCACTTCCATCCAACATGTGATAAACTCAGATTCATATAGGCTTAAACAGGTGTATGGAAAAAAAGCTATTCTCAAAGTAACAAGCATTCCCATGAATACAAAAAAATACATGTTTTTGATAGACTAACTGCTTTTTTTGGTATTTACTTTTCAGTACCTTCAACTGTCAGAAACCTAAGATCAGCAGACAATGACAGCACAGTCATAATGGCCTTTTGGGATCCTCCTACTGGTAATTATTCAGGTTACCGCTATTGTCTTGAAGAAGTCAATAACAGCCGCAAGTGTACTTACTGCAACATCACATCAGACAGCAGCATTACAGCAAACAACGACATTACAAACTCAGGCAACAGCGATACAGCAAAATTCAGTAATACAGACTGCAAAACAGTGGATGAAACAGAAACATTTATCAAACAGAGTAATAGATCAGACGGCAGCATGTTTTGTGTGTGTGTGGCAGCGCTAACAAAGAACAACACTCTGTCAGGAGAAATGGTTGGAATCCCAGCATACACACGTGAGTCTCATGTTCAGTTATTACATTCTTTCCCTAATTAAAGGCATTTCATATATCATGCATGTACAGTAAATTCTAATTGAACATTTCCATCACTAAGCTGTAAGCTTAGCACATTAGATAAAGCTGAATGTGAGTTGACAGTCAAACAATTTTGGAAGATTTTTTCCATAATGGAATAAAAAATTAGTAGCATTTCCTAAGTTCTGACAAACTCATGCTCTCTCCTCTCCTCTCCTCTCCTCTCCTCTCCTCTCCTCTCCTCTCCTCTCTCTCTCTCTCTCTCTCCTTTGAGTGTTTACTTTTGTCATTTTGCATTATTAACACACTATTTTCCTATTTAATACTGTAAAATTGCTTTGACACAATCTGTATTGTTAAAAGTGCTATATAAATAAAGGTGACTTGACTTGACTCCTCTCCATACAGGCCCAAAATCTGTGGACCTCAGTTTAATACCTTCCCTTAAAGAAATGCAAGCCACCTGGGAAATAAATGGGAATTATGAAAAATTTGAAGTGACAATTATAAGTGCTGATGCAAAGGATATACAGTCATATAATACTACAAACAAGGATTACACTTTCACTAATCTGAAGGCAGGAGTGTTTTACACCGTTTCAGTTGTCACTCTTAATGGTGACCTTACAAGTGTACCTGCTAATAAGTCAGATTACACCCGTGAGTAATCATTACATTGCGATCACTATTTTTTCGATTATTTTTCCAGAAGCTTAAATCACTGTCTTCATCAGCTTTTCAAGTTCAGCTGTATAACTTCTCACAAATCAATTCACAGGGCCTGCTAAACCTCGTGATGTAAAGGCCACCGCTATCAAAAATAACATACAGCTAAGCTGGGGTGCTCCAGTTGAGTCTGAGGGTGCCTTGATTCAATATATAGTGAAATATAACACTTCTTTCTGGGATGAAACTAATGAAATAAATACAACTGAGACAAATATCACCATTCCTTATTTAAGACCAGGAACAAAATATACGTTCAATGTCATGGTCTTGGCTGGAAATCTGAGTGATCCAGCCACTACTCATGCAAAAACAGGTAAAGACACTGAATTTAGTTTCTTGATGAAGCGAACATTTGGCTTTGTTGTATATTTCTACTGCGCTTCATGATTATGCTATTCATTCTAACATGTTATTAGAATGAGTATTTTGAGTAATTTTTCCGTGTTTAAAATCGTCTTTGTTTATTTCCAGAGCCTGAGAAGAGGACACTGGTCCTCACGATGTTGTGTTCCTCTCAAACCGCACTTCATTGTGACAAACCTGAAACTCGGAATGAACTGTTTGAAACGGTGAAGAAATGTTCAAAGACTACATCAAGCTTGTTGCAACTTTACAGAAACAGAATTATTATGCAATGAATGCACACAAGAAATAAAGATGATGAATAAAAAAACACAATGACCAACATTTAGATTTCATAAATTGTTAAAGTTATTGCATTTGCACTGTTATACTGATTACAAAAACTTGCATTAAAATGTAACTATATATATATGTGTGTGTGTGTGTGTGTGTGTGTGTGTGTGTGTGTGTGTGTGTGTGTGTGTGTGTGTGTGTGTGTGTGTTTTATTTAAACCTTTTATCTTGAATGCTAATTAAAAAATAATAATAAATAAACATTCTAAAACAGCTTTGTGCAAATAGCTGGAAAATGTAACTGAAATAAACACAAATTTTCTTTCTGTCTTTCAGCTGAAAAAAAAAATTGATGACAAATTTCAAGACTTGGTCCACTGGAAGCTTAAAGCAAAAACTAGGTTTGTAAAAACAGCTGGATTTTTTACAAATTACTATGATTTATATTAACCTCTGACTCTCATTTCACAGCAAAGACATCCTTTGAATCTCTATGATGTGGCCTACAATCAAGAAAAAAATCACACACTGAAATTTTGTGTGATTTCATGCCTGGTGAATTCTGAATTTATTTTCTTACATTTCCATGAATGCAACTTACAAAAGAGGAACAAAAGCAATGTGTCAGAGAGCCAACAATATATGTTATATACAATTTTATTAGATTAGATTAGGAAACAAGGGAGAGAAGAGGAAACATTTAGAGAAGAAATATAAGTTTTTGGTAAACTTTACGGGAACCAAATGTCCTCACAGGGATAGCAAAACCTGATATTTTTGACTTTTGCTTGTTTGTTTTTTATTTTCTGTGCGAGTTTGGGGTGAGGGTATAGAATATTCAGTATAAAAATCATTATGTCTTTGGAAAGTGCATTGGTTTAAGAGGTTGTTAAGTGCTTGTTTTTAGCTTCTTGGAGGGTTTTATTTTGATTCTCACTCATTTTTGGGCCTGTATGGCAATTTTTTCTTCTTACAAATTGCATATTGACATTTACTATAAATTGAGTGGTGTGATGATATTTGCTATAGTTGTGGGAGCTATAATTCATCTTCAAAACTGTAACATGAATACCTTTTTTTTTAAGACCTTTGCTATAGCTTCATTTGAATTCCAGTTTTAATGTTCATGATGGATTACTGCTGATTATTTTGGGGACTGGTTTCATTATAATTAAAGATATTACACATGGGTTTGTTTGCTTTATTTCACTACTTTATGAAAGTATAATTACTTTCTTTCCAACTTGTGATGTTCATTTACATCTATAACCACGAGTCCTCAGTATTTCTGTCTTGTTTTCCAAATATATAAACATTCTAAAATCAAGATACATTTACTTGAAAAATTATAAAATAATATACATATATATATATATATATATATATATATATATATATATATATATATATATATATATATATATATATACATACATGCCCACATACCCCACCCCCCCACACACACACAGAGAGAAATAAGTATTCAACACATCAACATTTTTTAAACAGCTACAATGCAGCAATTTGCATGAAATTTTACCTGACATTGGCATTAAACTCATATTACATCATATTATTGACACATAATGACACAGGAACAAAATATTTATATTTCTTGAGTTAATGCCAATTTCTGGTCAAAATTTCATGCAAATTGCTGCATCGTAACTGTGTTTCAATCAAAAAAATGTTGATGTGATGATTATTTACAGTATTTCTCCCACTATATACTTTTTTTAGGTTCTTCTGAGATAT
The DNA here is from genome assembly GCF_018340385.1 of Cyprinus carpio. Taxonomy (NCBI): domain Eukaryota; kingdom Metazoa; phylum Chordata; class Actinopteri; order Cypriniformes; family Cyprinidae; genus Cyprinus; species Cyprinus carpio. Next base: position 23,791,261 of record NC_056595.1, read on the forward strand.
CTGAAAACATAAAAAATATATTTATATTTTTAAATATATATCCAAGAGTATTTAAAATATATATTGGTCGAATATATATATATATATATATATATATAAAAAGCAGAATATGACCATCACGGATCTCTTGTTGTAATAGAACACTCCCACCGTGTGCTCTACTGCATTAATGCATCGATACAAGAGGCACAATCCACATACAACATAATGTGATTGTGAAAGTGATGTGACGTGTAGCCAAGTGCATACACATAACTATAGACTGAGCAAGTAATACGTCTCATAGCCCTACTAATTCACCCATCAAAATCTCACTCCAGCCAGGAAAGTGAATTTGTCAGCCCTGGTTTATTCAAAGAATCAGACCTCCTTCCAGACTTTCTGAACGGCGTCATGTCGGATAATGTGAACAAAAACACACATTTCTCTTATCCTACATGTACAAACATAGAGTAGTGCGAGCATGAACGCTTAAACACAGCCTTCACAGGTCAACTGCTCGTAATAAACACTGAACTGAGTTAAGGACCGTTCAGATATAGAAAAGAAGAGGCTGCTAATAGCCTACAGTACATTGTCTATGACTGATAAATAGGCTTTTATTTTTTTTTATATAATTTGCTGTTTATTAATAGTTAGTAAGGTAGTTTTTAAGTTTAGGTATTATTCAATCAAAGAGTGCAGCAGCCAATTGAACCAGTTGATAATTTCATAACAGCCCTGTATGCTCTTGCAGAAAACTGTACTCAAGAATACATCCATTCCAGTCACGGAAGACTCTCTGATTTGAATTTACAACATTCATTTTAACAACCAAACATGTTAGAAGTACACACAAATAAATTTAAATAAAAACAATAAAAAAAAAAAAATCAAATTTTTCTCCCAAAGCTGGCCGGCCATTGGTCCCTTTCTCTGTGTCAAGACTGATTTATACTCGACGCGTCCGCAAGTTCGCTTGGGTGAGCAAGGAAAATAAGGGTGCTTTCACACTACCACTTTTGGTGCGCACCCGGGTTCGACTGACGTCAGAGTTCGGCTTGTTTGGATGATGTGAACGCTGTCTTCCGAACTCTGGTGCGCACCCGCGAACCATACCTGTGTCCGCTTAAAAAGAGTGGTCTGGGGTACGGTTCATGTGAACTCTGGTACGGTTCACTGCTGATGTGAACGCAATCGTACCAAATCCCGGAAGTGAACCGCTATTAATGACGTATTATTTGATGAAAATGTGTGTTTGTGAGTGTGTTTCACTCACTTTCCTGACGAGCGTGACTGACACGCTGCAAGCAGAGAGCTGTATATCTCATTTCTGTTCGACTTCAGCGTTCTTTAGAGCATTTGCAGTACATTCGTAAGACAGACGCAAGTGCCGTTATGTACCGAAGCTTTGCAAACAAAACGAACGGTTCAAAAACTTAAATACATAAAAGTGCAGAGAGCTACGGGGTAAACAGCTGCTGGCTTGATGACGCAAACGAACCGCGGTTCGGACTCAAATATTATAATATGAACACAGTCCAGCGGGGGCAGGGGGAGGGGGGAGCAATCGAACTCGGGTTCGGACCAGGCAAGTGAACCAAGTGTGAAAGCACCCTAAGACGTCTTCGCAGTGTTGCCGGAAGTTCGCTTTGAGTGCACGCAAACTCTTATTGTGGCGGAGTGCACAGTATTTTCTGAAACTTTCCTCACAGCTCTGCATCCGAACATGCACAAGTTCAGGGCGATTCTAGCCGAACATGCACATCTGTTCCAGCGTTTGTGTGAAACAGAAGCAGTTTAATGTGAAGTTCAAACTCCATCAGGTGCTTTTTGACGGAAAACGTTTTTTTTTTTTTTGAAAAAAAAAAAAATGTTTGCATAGTTTGTCCAAGGCTGCTTATTCGAGGTACGTTTTATTTTTATTGTATAAAATAGAATAAGAATTTATTTAGATATTATTTTTTACAATATTTGCTTTCAGTTGTCTTCTGTTTGATGTGAAATACAGCCAATAGTTTAAGATTGTTTTAAGTTTGTACATAAAGAAATTATTGATTCATCAACTCATTCACCACAAGACTTATACTGGCAAATGACTTCTCACCGGTGATTCCCGACGAGAACGAGTCAATCCAACTGAGGTTTTAATGCCCTCTGATTTTCCAACCATACAGTGGCTTAAGCTGGGTGCTGACTTGTTTTCATACATGGAAGCACTTATTTATTGGTAGTGGTCTATTTTTCCAGATTTGTGGAGATTGCCAAATTAAGCCCTGCGAGATCAGATGATGTAATAGTACACTTGAAGTCTATGTTTTCATGGCATGGAATTCCAGAGTTCCTTTTTTCAGATAATGGACCTCAATTTTCCAGCCAGACGTTTTAAAGTTCAGTCACTTCACCAGTAGCCCGTAATTTGCTCAAATCAATGGAGAAGCTGAATGCCATGTTCAGATGGTAAAACATCTTCTCAGCAAAGCAAAGGACCCCTATTTGGCAATGCTGGCTTACAGAACAACACCACTGCCAAATGGCTACAGCACTGCTCAGCTCCTAATGGGGCGAAGGCTACGCACACCACAACGCAATACTACAGCATCACTCGCTTCTGATTCCGAGCCTCCCTGATTACACCTCTGTAGCAGCAAAGGAAAAGGGAATAAGAGAGAAGTAAGCTGCAAGTTACAACACACGTCACCGCGCAAGACAACTCAATCACCTTTCCTCAGGTCAGAGAGTTTAAATCACAGACACTAAGACTGAGGGTACCGTGGTAGCACCCCATTCAGCACCTCATTCTAACTTAGTGGAAAGCCCTCAAGGCACCATCTGACTGAACAGATGTCATCTTGTTCCAATGCTGAACATTGAACCATGGGCTGGAAGTTTCCCAAAAACTGGTGATCAGACAGAAGAGGGCGAGCACTCCTTGGAATCGTCAACAGCTCAAACGGTCCAAACTCCTGGGGTATACAAAACACCATCAGGAAGGACTGTGATTCAGCCAAAGAGACTAGACCTTAAAATTTCTAGAAAGTTATAGTGCGGGTTTCACATACAGTGAGTTAAAAAAAAAAAAAAAAAAGAAGGGAAAAAGTTAGATGTTGCATGGGGAAATAAACACTAGTTCAATTATTAGTGATTAATGATGGGGTTAAGTTCAAAAGTAATTCTGGGGGATAATTAATAGTCATGTTATTGGCTTACTGTTTCAAGTGTTGTTAGAAGGGGAGATGTGGTGTGATTATTATGTGTTTGTTATGGGGCTCTAAGAAAGTGGGGCTGGGAGGAGTCAAGGGAGAGAACTCTTTTAAGAACACGACAAGTTTCGATTCTGCTCATGGAGTCATGAGACAGTTATAGAGTTTGAGTAGTAGTTTCATAAGACAGATTTTTCAAGAATACATTATGATTGTAAAAAGTATGTCAAGTCAAGTCAGGTTGAGCTTTATTGTCATTCCACTACATGTGGGGACATACAGTGGATCGAAATGTTGTGCCTCACAGGACCACGGTGCTACATAAATATAGACATACAACAATGAAGTAAAACAGTATAAACCTAAACACAGCTAACCTACGATATACTTTATCTAAATAATAATCTATACATAAACTAGAGAATACAAACTGTACCAATGCTTCACATAAATACTTTACATGTGCAAAGGGAAAGTCAAGGAGCTGGCTGGGGAACAGTGCAAGATGATTTGTAGCGCATGAGCAAAAACATACATATGTTGAGTTATTTGTACACAACAGTGTGTGTGAAAAGTGTCTAGTGCACATAGAGGAGAGTGTGTTACTACAGGTGGTTTGTACAGGCCCACTCACCTGTGTGTAGCACACTTCAAATTTTATTATGTTTTGTGTGTGTGTAGTAGATTGTGTAGATTGTGTAGTACAGTCTACAAAAACAAAACAAAAACTACAACACTGGAACTGAGAAAATGTGTATTTTTTTTTTGTTTTGTTTTGTTTGATTTGATACCAGTTTTCTCTGATTCTGAGAATAATTATGTGAAACCCGTCTGTCACAGGACAGATCACAGTCTAATAGAGCTGATTTCACTCCTGACTCAGTTCTGAGCTCATGTGTAGTTCTGTGTTTGGTCTCTGTGTGTCAGTAGTGTGTGATAGTGTTTGAGCAGCTGCAGCATCAGTTCAGTCACTGTGACTCTGACTGACAGAGGTTTTTGTACCACTCTTTATCACTGTGTGAACACCCAGCTACTACTGATGATGTGTGCACTCTGACAGTAATAATGTCCAGCATCTTCAGTCTGGACTCCACTGATGGTCAGAGTGAAATCACTGTTAGATCCACTGCCACTGAATCTAGATGGAGTTCCTGACTGGCTTCTCCAGGTTTCTGTAAGTACCAGCTAAGAAAATGATTTCCATTATTACAGCAGTCTGGATTTCTGTTACATGTACAGGCTACAGTAACTGATCGTCCAGTCTAAGAGAGCAGCACTGAGGGAGTTTGAGTCACTGTCACCTGCCCAAAAGATTCTTTCAAATGAGAAAGATTAGAAATCACAAACACTTTACATTTACGCATTTAGCAGACGCTTTTATCCAAAGCGACTTACACTGCATTCAGGCTATGCATTTTTTTTTTTTTACCAGTATGTGTGTTACCTGGGAATCAAACCCACAACCTTTTGCGCTGCTAACGCAATGCTCTACCACTGAGCCACAGGAACACAAAGCAAACATATATCTTCACAAAACACATAAAAAATAACAAATAAATCTTTACTGACACAAACCTCGACATAATGCTGCCAGCATCCAGATCAATATGGTGATGAAAGTCATTTTTGTTGATTGTAGGTTCAGTTCTAGTGAAAAACAGTTGTTGATCATATTTGATGTTTGTCAGAGTTATAAACACATGCAGAGCACTGAAGCGTGTCGCTCATGTAAAACACACTCTCTATGCAAACACTGCAGTGAACAGTTTGAAGTTAGTTTAATGATCTGTTTCATTGATCAGGAAAATAAACTGAGGTCACTGGAAGCCTCTGACAGATGTGCTGTTGTGTTTGCTATTTAACTGATCACAGTTTTTTTAATGCTGTGTAATGACTGAACCAAGCAATCGTAACAATCATGTGAAAGGCACAGACTGATTCAATAATTCATGACACTATATTCAGAATATGAGTGTGTGCTTGTGTAGGACATTAAAGTGATGTCTAGTGGTTCCACGCAAGCTGTAAGAACTAAATAAAGTACTTTATCACTTGTGATGTCATGATTGTGTGCGGGGGGATTGGGGAAGTTAGGCAATGTGATGTAGGGACTATTTTACACCAGGGTTACATCTCTATCTTTCAGAGGAAGACTCTGGGGTTTATATTAACTACAGGTGTGTCTTTTTACAGTGCAGTTTATTAACACCATACTGGGGCATTAGGACCCACTCTGAGCACAGGATGAGCTCCACCTGCTGGCCACTAACACCTCTTCCAGCAGCAACCTGGTCTTCCCCGAAAGTCTCCCATCCAAGTACTGACCAGACTCAACCCTGCTTAGCTTCAGTGTGTGTGCAGGAGAAAGCAGCAGGTTGATGCTTCTGGCTTGTGCAGAAGATCTCCTAAAGCGTCCAATATACAGTCAAACCAAAACTTATTCAGACACCAGGGGCATCATTTATAAAAGGTTGCATATAAACCATCCTATATTTGTTCTAAGATCATTTCTCAAAAGTGCGTAAGTTCCATTCAGAGAAAACGAAATTGTGCACGAAATTGTGCACAAAAATCACATGCGTCACAAGTGCATACACCTGCTCAGACCCTGACGTGGCTGTAAGTACTTTTCCACGTCAAAGACCATTTTTATAAATATCAACGTTGCAGTGGATTTTTGCGTACGCACACTCTAAGATCAAATCTGTGTGTACGCATATTTTATAAATGAGGCCCCAGATATAATTGTTGATATTTTGTTTACTAGTGGGTGCAGGACACTATTTATTTATGTAAGTGAGGTTAGCAAAATAAACTGTGACATAATATACCCCCAAAATATTATTCATACAGTGGACAACCAGTAAAAAAAATTGGGACCAAAGATTATTCAGACACTTTGACCTGACCATGTTTTGCTTAAGTGTTATCTAAAATTATCAAGATGAATTTGTTTGCACCTTCCTGGGCCTGTACACTGTTATTTATTTGGCAGTCTATGGGACAGTCTCAAGCCTACTGGTTTTCATCCAAAATATCTTAAATTGTGTTCCGAAGACGAACAAAGCTTTTATGGGTTTGGAACAACATGGGGGTAAGTGAATAATGAAAAAAAAAAATTTCATTTTGCGGTGGAGTAACCCTTTAATACTCAAGATTTAACAAAACTACTTTCTAAATTGCCCATACATGTCAAAATAAGTACATCACTACAATATCTTTATAGAAAAATCCTAATATTGAACATGAGTCATGGTTTTCCCTTACAAAAATTAACCATGCTTTTATTATAGTAAAAGTACAGTAACCATGTTTTTTGTTTGTTTGTTTTTGTTTTTTGCCAAATGGATTACCATTTGTATTTATTTTTAAAAAATATTAATTTTTAAAATTAATTTTTAATTTGTGGTTACCATGGTTTAACAATAGTAACCATTGTCTTTGGATTTATAGTAAAATAATGTTCATTTTTGTAAGGCTTGTGTTGTTGTCTGCCCTAGCTCCCCCTAAACCTATTATAAAATATGATTATTTTTCTGCTAAATTACTACTGTAACATTACAATAGATTATAATGATGTGCTTTATACAGTATTTTGAGTGATGGTGAGCAATGTGCTGCTGCTGCTTAGCTAAGTAAACAAAGACAAAACTACAATAGCATATTTACAGATGAAACTGACCTGCACTTGAAACCCTGAACAGAAGTTTTGCTTCTCTGCTCCACCTGTGCACTTCCACAGTCCACTCCATTCTCTCTCTTGCATTGATTAAACTGATCCAAACCACAGAGGCGTGGAAAGCATTGCCAGTCACGACTAACCAATTCTATTTTCGATTCAGTTGTAGATGTGTTTGTACTTGTTTCTTTAGTTAATTCTCTTTTTTATCAGTTATTCTGTTTGTTAACGGCAAGTGTTTGTGACTAATACTCAGTCATCACTTTATTAATCAGTTAATTATCACAAAATCTTCAACAGTGCTCCACTGTTACTTTTAACACTCTGAGTGTGGACTCATATAAATACTGAGCAGTGCTACTTTAACACTGGGGATTTTGCTGTTTATGTTGTCGTCTGTGGGTTTAACAGTCATTATGAGCTTTTAAAAGCTGTCAGACTGTTGACTAGCAGTTAAACTCTGAACATTCAGTAAATGTGTTGTGTGATTCTTGATGTATTTTATGTGCTTAGAGAAGTGCTCAAGCATTTTTATTCAGCTGCTCTATTGGTTTGTTTCACTGCCATTCCTTTTGAATGTGTCAAATCAAATCATGTTTGTTGATGACAATGGAGGACAACATCATATGTGTGTTTTTTGTGCTGAACTCCGAGCACTGGACACTCCTGACTCAGTTCTGAGCTCATGTGTAGTTCTGTGTTTGGTCTCTGTGTGTCAGTAGTGTGTGATAGTGTTTGAGCAGCTGCGCCATCAGTTCAGTCACTGTGAGAGTCATTTTTACAGTTGATGACGTGTCTGACAGTAATAATGTACAGCATCTTCAATCTGGACTCCACTGATACATGGAGTATATCCACATAATGCTGCCAGTCCTTTTAGTTGGTTGTCGATTCAGTTCTAGTGAAGAACAGTTGTTGTGATGTTTCATGTTTGACAGAGTTATAAACACATGCAGAGCACTGAAGCGTGTGTCACTCATGTAAAACACACTCTATGCAAACGCTGCAGGAGTGAACAATTTTAAGTTGTTCTGTATCATTGAACAGGAAAATAAACATGAGATCACTGGAAACTTCACTGAGAGATGTGTTATTGTGTTTGCTATATAGCTGATAACATTTTTTTTTTTTTTTTTTTTAAACGAAACTCCAAATATTTGAACCAAGCAAACATAGTTTAATATGAAAGGCACAGACTGATTCAATGATCCATGACAATATATTCAGAATATGAGTGTGTGCTTGTGTGTGACCTTAAAGGGTTAGTTCACTCAAAAATAAAATTTAGGCTGCATTTTACTCCTAGGTGAATATGACTTTCTTATTTAAGACAAATCCAGTTGGAGTTATATTAAAAATTGCCTTTGACCTTTCAAGCTCTATCATTGCAGTCAGCATGTGTTGCAATGCTTCAGTCCAAAAGACATGAAATAAAAAGCGCCCTTCCATAAAAAAAAGTGTCTCACACGACTCCGGGGGGTGAAAAAAGGCCTCCTGTAGTGAATCAATGCATTTTTGTAAAAATATCCATATTCAAAACGTAATAATCACTTGAATCTAGCTTGCGCTCACTGTTGTAAACAGAAGCAGTTCTGGGGGAATTACGTATATGGTCAGCTTTGCACATGTGCTGCTCAGAAGTGACGCACACGAAAACGTAGCAGAGAAATCAAAACAAAACAACAGTCACTAATTAGAAGTACTAAATGAGGATTAGTAAAGAAGAATGTTTGAGGATTTCGATATACAGTATAAGCCAAGAGGAGACTGATTTTCCTTTGCTAAAGTAAAAACACTTTGCTTCCTTTGATTCTGTAAACCAGTGGTTCTCAGACCTGTCCTGGAGTACCCCATGCCCTGCACATTTTGTATGTTTTCCTCAGTTATCACAACTAGGCCCGTGAATCTTTAGGTAGACATTGATTCAATTCAATTCACAATTCATAGGTTTTTGATTTGATTCAAGATTGATTTTTGCAAATTTAGAACTATTCAGTTCGATACGATTCACAATTAAATTTTATTTGATTATAACGTTTCAAAAATCATGTTTCAAGATCGATAAAATTAGTGAATCGTTACACCCCTAATCAAAACTGATTCAACCCATCAGAAGTGATCGCGCAGGCGCCTCACCTGGGAACACACAACATGTAAGTTATAACGTCGCAGCCTGTTCAGTATCAAAAAAAAAAAGTAAAAAAAAAAAAGTTAACCAAACATATAGAAAGTTAGGCTACACTACTCAATTTAAATAGTCCGAAGTACAATCCATTTTGCATTCATCCATCAAACATTGCACATGTGAAGGACGATTTGCGTGCAGTGAAGTTCAAAGCATAATGGCATTCAAATACATCATGAATATGGAAACATTTCTGAGTGGATTCGTGCTGAATAAGAGAGGTAGGCTATATGCGAGCCCAACACCCGTTTCAGTTTTAGTTCATGAAGCCTGTTTCAGTTCATGAATTTGTTTTGGGCTGATGTTCAACTAACCTACTTGTAGGTCTATTATTTCTGAATAATGTTAAATTTAAATGATTTGATGTAGAGTGAGAAGAACTAAATTACAGGGCTTTGATGATAACAGGGCTTTTCTACTGGGTGCATCCAAAAAGGTCCGGTTGTCCGGCGAGGTTTGGTTGGGAGAGTTACAGACATTGGAAACGGCTCGTAGCTGCAGCTTTCTTTCAGCAGAAGCACCACTTTTCACAGTCTGTACGCCGCCTGCAGTGAAATCACCCGCGTTTTGCCTCTCTCTAAATATAATGTCATCTCATTAAAAATGAGCTAGAAAACACTCGTGACTGGCGCGTCCCATGTGGAAGGGCAATTCACACTGTCAGCAAAGTTTCAATGTAACGTTACAGACAAACTGTAGAAAATAAACACAACATTTACTTTAATGAAAAATACCTCCTTTTAAAAAGGCCTATTGACTGTTGGCCACTGCTTGTTGACACTTAATGACAGATTAGCAGAGTGTTAAAGTGTTGGTAGTTGACCATTGTAGTTGTTATACACCACGAAAACTGTTATCTAGTGGAAATATCGCCTATTTGAAAACAAATATAAAACAATTTGCTGAACTAACTATTTAGTAAATCGTCGTCGTTGACGAGGTGACTGCTGGCTCAGCTGCTGAATCTTTCACAGTTTTTGGCGCTCGATTCAATTTCTCCTTTTCAGCAGTTTGTCATCCCTCTCAATGATGCAATACCGCCACCATCTGCTGCGGAGTGCCCCGGTTGTGTCAGAACTCAATTAGATTGATTTCAGATTTAGATTAAATCGATTTAAATCAAAGTGATAGAAATGTGTACATACAACACTCAATACGAACAACTGAAATCCACTTGATTAAAGCATGTTCACAACAGAAATATAAATTAATTGTTTTGTACATACATGTTTAATTTCTGTAATTTCAAAGGCCTGCTATATTCTTTTTCCCCCCCGTGTAGCTAATATTTTGTCACACCAGGGGCGTAGCCTTCATTTCATTTTTTCCGCCAAAATGCAATAAATCCTATGAATCAATATGAAAATTATTTTTCATGTTGAAACTGATGAAAATACACAACATAGTAAGTTGATCCACATATCAAAGCCTCTGAACTTGGTCAATACTAATAATATTATATCATAATCAATACTTATATACAGGCAGTGGACTAATAATACATAAGACCACAGTTGATTTCTAAGGCTGTGGCTGAAAGTCAGTTGTAGTCTTTGTTTTTTTTTCTCTTTTGTTCCTCTTTCAGTGTTTCTGCTTGTCAGGTGTTTGTCACTAATCATTCAATCACTTAAATATTGCATTGACTGGTTTTGAAAGTCTGGTCTTGACTACACGCCTGATTTTTATGCAACATTTTATAAATGAGGCTTCAGGTCTCATCTTACAGGATGCTGAATGTAAATTAGATGCACTAAAACAAGTTCCATGAAACCACATGCGATAAGATGATATGATAAAAGTTTCTGTTTGTTTTGTGCTGGTAAGAGAATAAACTTTTCTTTTTTCTTTTTTCTTTTTTTTTTTTACCAGGAATTATTCTCTTATCTTACATTGAATTTACTATAAGAAATCAAATACACTGCCAGACAATAATCAATCATTTGTAATCTATAATTTTTTACCTAATGGCAATTGTGTGATTGTTTCATATAGGGTCTACTACAAGCAATTATTTTCATTTTCTGCACAGAATCAGATAAAAAAGATACTTTATAGTTTCTGTACTGTAATAAATGATATGTCAATTAGCACTGAATCATTCATAAATGTTATTTATTTATTGTGTTTATTTTCTTGACGTTTCACCAGTTCATTCTGCTTTTTATTTAGCTTAGCTGCAGCAATAGATTCCTTTGTCCATATTAGGCATTTCCTGGCACGTCTTAAAGGGGTCCTATTATGCTCTTTTACAAGGTCTTGATTTTGTTTTGGGGTGTACTAGAACAGGCTCTCATACTAGGTTGTTCGAAAAACACATTATTTTTCACATATTTTACATTATTACAACACCTCTCTCCCCAGTCTGGCATGAATGGACATGAATAGTTCCTGTATCAAATGAAGGCCCGCCTTCTGGTAATACGAGATGTGCTATGATTGGTTAGCTGGGCCAGTGTGTGTTGTGACTGACAGCACTTGGCGCCTGGTGTAAATATTGCCTCAAAATCAAATCAATCTGAGTACGATTTAAACCCGGATGATTGTAACCACTCTAAGCTGGTCTGTCTTGGGAACACTAGCATGTCTCCGACATAGTGATAACACTCGTTGCTTTCTCTAGTGCAGTTCAACCAGGTCTCATCCCATTTGTCGATCTTTGTGATATCACAAATCCCGGAAAATATGCGTTGTAGTCCAAACAAGTTGTTCGTTGTAGTTTTTAAAACGTGATTTCCATTAAATAAAATATCTCCTTTTGAATTGGACTTTGAGCTTTGTAACTTTGCAGATCTTTTTTATGCTCAAACACCAACATAACAGAATAACTACAGTTGAAAAAGTAGAGAGCAAGATGACTTCTCTTACAGTGCGAAAACTTATTTTTCTTATTTTCATAAAATGCTATAGTATTCAACTTTTCCTCTTCATCGCCGAATGATGATTCTGAAAGAAAACGCGCCTGATGTCTGTTTGCTATAGCAACGAACGCTACTTTCATGCATCTGATTATCAGATAAATATTGTGCTTATTTCAAAACTACAGAAAAGTAAAAGTTCTTCACTTTAGCATTACTGGTCACGAGTACTAAAGAGAGATCATATATCAGCTGCTCAAAAAATGTCACAGTCACAGGAGGTAAACAGTGGAGCGCGTGAAGGAGAGATGCGAGGCACAAACAAGGTCTCCATTAATTTGTGCTTGTGGTGATTTAATGTGTATATATTTTGAAAGCATTGAATCGCTATAGAAATCACGATTAATTCTATTTTTAGCATTTTATATCAATTTCTGTCCAAAATCGACAAGTCGTTATTTAAAAAATCATGTTGCAAGATCGATGCATAAGCATCGTCAGGCTTTGTAATTGATGCATCGATAAAACAAGTAAATTGTTACACCTCTAGTAATTAGTGAAGCTTGTAATGCTGTTTGTGAAGTTGTTAATTATCCTCTGCTGAGATTTTGAGAGATTTAATGTCTACTTTTACTTCAGTTGATTTCTAAGGCTGTGGCTGAAAGTCAGTTGTAGTCTTTGTCTTTTCTCTTTTCTGTTCTTCTTGGTCCTCTTTCAGTGATTCTGCTTGTTAACATCAGGTGATTGTCACTAATCACTTTAAACAATTTATCACTTAATTATCACATTGACTGCACTCTTGATTGGTCTTGGTTTTGGAAGTCTGGTCTTGACTACACGCCTGATTTTTATGCAACATTTTATAAATGAGGCTTCAGGTCTCATCTAACAGTATGCTGAATGCAAATTAAATTGCACTAAAACAAGCTCCATGAAACCACATGCAATAAAATGACATGATAAACGTTTCTGTTTGTATTGTGCTGGTAAGAGAATAAACTGAATACTGAAAAATAGAGTAAACAAAATGTAAATTCTTAAGGGTTAGTTCACCGGAGAATGAAAATTTGTCCATCTTCTACTCATGCTCGAAGCATAGGTGTATGTGACTTTCCTCTTTAGGAATAATCCAATCGATGTTATATTAAAAATTGTCCTTGCTCTTCCAAGCCTTTCAATGGGGGTAAACTGGTGTTTATTTTCAACAGTTCAGAAGACGTGAAATAAAGTGCGCGCATCTGTAATAAAACGTCTGTCACACGGCTCCGGGGGGTAAATAAAGGCCCCCGTAGCAAATCCATGCGTTTTTGCAAGACAAATATCCAGATTTCAAACGTAATAAACACTTTTTTTCTCACTTCTGCTGATTGTTGTGAACGTGCAGGTGAATGTCGTAGTTCGTCAGCGCTGCATGGTTAGTGACGAACGTGGAGAGAGAACAAAACAAAACACTGGTCACGAATTAGAATCACAAAACAAGGATTTGTAAAGAAAACCGTTGGAGGATTTCCAAATAATATAATATAATAAAAACATCACCATAAAGTATTAATACAGAAACGATCTCTCTGTGATACTTTTTTTTGCAAGAGTTTTAAACTAGGTACACATTTAGACACTCAACAATGGTGACAATCAAAAAAATGTTCAGATAAACACATCATGTCTGGACATCATAAAACAAACTACTAAAAGTCACAACAGAAACAACTTCAAAAATAAAAGCAAACAGTTAGTTCATGACAATAATAGGAAAATTCAGATGCATAATTTATTCATGCCACAATGCATGCTGGGAGTTTTGTACCATGCTAGGACCCAGCATGCATTCTGGCATGAAGCTTTTTTTTTTTGATGGTCACCATTGTTGAGATTCATATGCTGATTGTTGATGTCTTTGTGTGTGTAAAGGATACATTATTTAAAAGCTTTTGTGTACATGTTTTTAAACCTTTTCTTAATGATTGTTTGCTGAGTTGGACTAACTGCTTAAACTACAGTAGCAGAGGGTTGGTAATTCATATATTAATAGTGTACCATAATAATAATATAATAATCATTGTGTGTTACATATATATATATATATATATATATATATAGTGCACCACACCAGTGATACATACATTGATTAGATTATATAGATTATATATTGATTATATTCCACCAATAGATACCCAAAATCATCTGATCTCATTTTTATCTTGGCTTCCATTGTGTTTTATTAAACACACTGTTACAGTAACCAAATCTCAAGGTCAAGAGTCCAAATGAAGCACCAAACTCCAGTTATTTGCAAATGTAGGCTCAATTGGGAATGTTTAGGGTTCTTATGCAAAGTCACTCTGTGAATAAGTTGTTGTTAGAGGTCTGACTGTAGAGCTCAGGATCAGATCAGGACCATCAGTGGACAGGAGAGTATTGTGGGCAGAGTGAGTTTTTACCTTCAGTTGATTTATCTGAAGAGTATATTTTTTCTTTCTGGTTCCTTTCAGGTTGTTAACTGATGATGTATTTTATTACTCCAAAAGGTCTTGACTGGACCTAAGATTGACAACCAGCGAATCAACAAGCAGCAGATGTGAGATGAATACACTGTCTCTAAACCTTACACAGGTTAATACTCAAAACACTACAGAGGAAAAAATGAAACACAACCATTCAAAAACAATGATACAATACCATTCAAAAAAAAAATAAAAAAAAAATAAAAATATAAAAAAAATAAAAAAATAAATAAATAATACTTCTATTTAGCAAGGATTAATGAAGACTGATCAATAAATGCTGTTCTTTTAAACTTTCTATTCATCAAAGAGTCCTGAAAATTTTTTATCATGGTTTCCACAAAAATATGAAGCAGTACAATAATTTTCCACATTGATAATAATCAGAAATGTTTCTTGAGCAGCAAATCAGCATATTAGAATGATTTCTGAAGGACCATGTGACATTGAAGACTGGAGTAATGATGCTGAAAATTGAGCTTTTATCACAGAAATAAATTATATTTTAAAATATACTACAATAGAAATCAGCTACTTTAAATCATAATTAATATTTCACATTATTACTGTTTTACTGTATTTGTGGACCAAATAAATGCAGTCTTAGTGAGCAGAAGAGATTTTCAAAAACGTCAACAAATCTTAATTTTTCCAAACTTTTCGCTGGTAGTGTATGTATACCACTTTAATTGAGGAATGTAAACTATTAAGATGATGTCTTGCATGTTTCGTAAAGTTCCAAGTAAATATATTAATTTCCAGGCATGAATGCAGTTGTGAGTGTTCCTGTGGCTCAGTGGTAGAGCTTTGCATTAGCGGCGCAAGAGGTTGTGGGTTCGATTCCCAGAGAACACATGTTATATAAAAAATGTTAGCCTGAATGCACTGTAAGTCGCTTTGGATAAAAGCATCTGCTAAATGCATAAATGTGAATTATTAATATTTTTTATTTGTATTTTTTGGTCAAAAGTGACTGAAGAGCAGCAGAGGTTTAGGTACGTTAAAATATCTAGAAATCTTTAATAAACGTGTGTTATCTTGGTGCACTGGCATTAGACAGTTGCATTACAGCACATTTTAGGCTTACAGAACTGTTAAAGGTTCACTAGCTATGGATGTTACTGTAAAATCAATGCAAATATATGGAATATCGTTCATCATTTAGGCTTGGTTATGCAAATCTCAGGTGAGCCAGGGAGTTTTTCCAAAAGGTTTTTGAAGATGTAAATGACGAACATATAACAGTGTAATAAAAGAGGATCAGGCACACAATTGCCTATTCATGCCTGTAAATGAATATATTTACTTGGAACTTTACGAACCATGCAAGACGTCCTCTTTATATTTTATATTCCTCAAATAAAGTGGTATGCATACTTGTAATGTAAGTAACATTATTTTATTTATTTTTTTGTCAATGTAATGGTATGACATTTTGTAACACTTTCTAGGTGAACCAAGAAATGATATACCAAAAAATATATATATTTAAAAAAGTCACACTTGTACTCCATACAGTCATATAAATACATGCTCGACGCTTCACTACAATGATAAATCCCCCAAAACAACAACATAACAGAAACTATTTTAAATACCAACATAATATAACATTAACATTACCAGGTCTCCCTATTTCATCATTATGCTGAAAATGCTTAAAATATAACTTTATTAAAATTTGCAAAGAATGACACTAGAGGCAGTAAAACTCTGACACCTTTTATTCCTTTTCACACAGATTTACAGAGTTTTGATTAATAAAGCATAATTTTCACAAAATTACTTAAAAACAATATTAATATGCTGGGAGGTTTTTTCAATAGCTCACAGAGTACGGAGACGTACTTGAGAGATGAGGAGCTCCGGTTCGGATCCTGTGTAAGTATGGTTTGACAAAACAGTTCAAATCTGCATATAAGGAAGTTCAAATGGCACAGTTGCATCAACAAATGCATTTTTAGATCAGTTTTGCATTTGTTAACACTATTGGGTAGGTTTAGGGTTGGTTTTGGTGTAGGGCATATTTTCAACACGATAGAGCATTAACTTTTAGCGACAGTCCCCGGATATTTGAATTCTGAACCACCGCAATACTTACCTGAAGCAACGTAATAAAAACACAGCAATATGTACCTACTGTATATCAACGTAATGATAACGTGCCAGGGTACACGTATTGAACCCATGTTTTAGCGCCACTCAGTGGACATTTCTCTTTGAAACGGCGGCAAAAAGTGCAGTGAGGTACGTAAAAACGGTGCTGCAGAAAAGTACCCAGAGGTACATATTTTTATGAGACCAGGTTGATTAAAACATGTGCCTTTAACATGAAAACATCGAGTTAAGCAAGAGCAACTGTTTCAAGCTAGTTTAACATGATGCAATCATGTTTAAATGAGAAACCTGATACAATGGTTTTAAATCAAAATGAGTTATTTAAATAAAGTGAACACCATCAATAAATTTATTTGAATGTAAAATTCCCTTAAAATACAAAATATTAAATCTTTCCCCACCAGTGTGTTTGCTTATTTTTAAAATTCTTTCATAGCTGATGATCAGAACACAGACAGAGTAGATCGAGTCCATTAACATGTTAGCATACTTGTGCAGAAGCAATCTTCTATTCACTCCTTCTGGTTTACACAGATCTTCTTCTTCGCTTGTTTTTTGGTCCTGAGATGCTGTACTGTATCTGTACTATTAAAAGCGCCCCCTACTGTATAACAGTGTAACCTCGGAAAGCCTGAAGAACTTGTTGATGAAGCGCTGTCTCATAGATTATAGAAAATCACGTCAGTGGTGGAGAGAGAGTTTAATAAAAAATCATATTAAAAACAGCTACATTTGAGGTGTTCAGTCTTTTCTAAAGCTAGGTTAGGCAGTTTCTGTGCTCACCGAGTGGAACTACAAAAATAAAGCATGCCCAACTCAAACATTACAGATGCTTTTAGGTCCATAAATGTGAAAGCATGTCTCAACAGCTAAAATTAAACTAGGCAAGGCAAGGCAAGTTTATTTATATAGCACATTTCATACACAATGGTAATTCAAAGTGCTTTACATAAAAGAAAGTAAAATAATCATGAAGAAAAATGTTTAAAAAACAAAGAAAAAAAAATAGTTTCTATAAAAGGTCCAACATATTAAGAATACTTTTAACTAATGATGAGAGAAATTAAGCTTTTCAAAGCTTTGAATCAGTTGAACTAATTGTGTCGCAAAATGATTCACTGTTTCGAAGCGTCTGAAACACCACACACTGGCGACTGCTGGTCAAACAGTGTAAATACAATGAAAACTCAGGCCAAACATGCATAAAAACAGCTTTTTTAAAAACCCATTGCAAATGTTTCATTGAAAGTGTAATGTATTAAATGCAATTAACAAATCATCTAATGCTCTGAAATATTAAGTGTTTGTATAATATGTGTTCTTTTTCAGGGCTTGTTGTCTTTGTTCTATTGATGGCTCAGTTAAACAGAAAAATAAGATACTAATTACTACTATTATTCCTTTTAATTATACAAATGTTTCATTAGGATCATTAGGATTCAGGATCAGGTAATAACTATATAGACGCTTGTTCAGTGGTTTGCCACTAGGGGGCGATCTCAGTGAATCCGCAAGTTTCACCGGTTTACAGAGATCATTGCCCCCAGTGGTGAACCATTGAAATTTCAAAATGGTTATGATGTAATGAAGCCTCATTACTGAAATCATGTGACTTTGGCAATTTTGTCTCGTTTCCACTGAGCGGTACGGTTTGGTACAGTACTGTGTGGTACGCAATTATTTCCGTTTCCACTGTCAGAAGTTGTGAATGGTACCACAATAGCGAACCATACCACTTTTTTGGTACCCTTCCATTGGGATACATAGCACAGCAAAGGGTACAAAAGGGTGGAGCCAAACTTACCGCAGAACGTTGATTGGTTGACTAGAATCGTCACTTTTGCATGATACAAGGGGATAAATCTTCTCCTTTACGCATTCCGCTTGGGCTTATTTACATCAGAGTGCGCAAACACAAAAAAAATAACCGTGTATTTTATTATGTTATATTTTCACACAGACAATAGCTGTTTCTCAATATGCTTTCATGTTTCGCATAATTTTTTTGTCATTGTGTCATGAAATGTAGTTTTAATAGTAGATAAATTGTAGTTCCTGTGGCTCAGTGGTAGAGAATTGCGTTAGCAGCGCAAAAGGTGGGTTTGATTCCCAGGGAACACGTTAGGTATAAAAATGTATACCCTGAATGCACTGTAAGTCACTTTGGATAAAAGTGTCTGATGTATGTAAATGCAATAGTTTTTCAGACGAGAATGTTATTGTTTAAAACTCAAATCTGCCATTTATTTGTAAATGTATTTGTGCCTATTTGAACATTTGCTATGCCGATTGCGAAGCTCCAGGTGATCTCCGGGCACTCAGTGCTCATGTATCCGCACAGAGCAGCCTTAGCTCGGCTAGTCCTTCTGACATTTGCCGATGGCTCTGGTGTCTCTGTAGTGATTAAACATGAGATTCAATTAATTTTGGGTTAGCTGTATTTAACAATTCAATTCAATTCTAGTTTATTTGTATAGCGCTTTTTACGATACAAATCATTGCAAAGCAACTTTACAGAAAATTAAGTTTTTACAATATTTAGTAGTAGCTTATTTGTGGTGACTGTCAGTTTATGTGCATATGACAGAAATTTTCAGAAAAATTAATACAAGACGTAGTCGACCAGACGATGAACACTATTAACAGCAATTATTATATGATGCAATCACACTTGTAGCAATATTTGGTAGTTTTGTATGTTTTAGGGTTAGTATCAATTGAGGTCCTCTGAGGGGTTGGCATCATTTCTTCTCAGGTGTTTTTTATCCAGACTGGAGCTTGTGTAAATCCCATGGCAAAACAGAGAAACAAATAGAGACATAATTAGCTGCTGTTCCAACCAAGTAAAATTAATTAGTTTAACCCAATAATGCGCATTTGATCAGATACAATTGCAGTCACAAATTATGAGATGCATTGTTTGAATGCTTGGTGAAAGAGATGTGTTTTTAATCTAGATTTAAACAGAGAAAGTGTGTCTGAACCCCGAACATTATCAGGAAGGCTATTCCAGAGTTTGGTAGCCAAATCCAAAAAAGATCTATCTCCTTTAATGGACTTTGCTATCCTAGGAACTACCAAACATCCAGCATTTTGTGACCATAGGGAGTGTGATGGATTGTAGCGTGGTAGAAGGCTAGTAAGGTATGCAGGAGCTAAACCATTTAGGGCCTTTTAGGTAAGTAATAATAATTTGTAACTGATACGGAACAGGCTTTCGTGGTCTCATTAATCTTTTATTTGTTCCTGGTCATAACGTTTTGGCTGAGCACAAAGTTATGTTTCACTTTATATATTTAATTTGAACTTTACCATAGTACAGCGCTGACTTTGTTGAATACGTTTGACTGAACTGTTTGCATTTGTCTTTATTTCCTTTTATTTAAACCTCTTATACTTTGTACTTATACTTTTATAATGGCTATTATTGTTCATTAAAACTTACATTTAACAAAATGTGGCAGAGTTATTGCTTACTGAAGCTTATTTTCACGGTTCATTGTCAATTGCTACTTTCCGGCATACACCACGCCTACCAAGTAATAATAAACTTTATTTTATATAGCGCCTTTAAAAGTAGCATCTCAAAGCACTTTACATAAAAAAATGAAATTAAAAGATACACATAACAGAGCAGGCAGTAAAAACTAATCAAACAAAAATACAAAAAATTAAATAAAATAGAAAGCCAATATAATAACAAACAAAGTAATCACATGAATCACATAAAAGCTATCCTAAAATAGTGTGTTTTAAGGGACGATTTAAAAACACTAAGGGATTCTGCATTCCTAATCTCAGAGGGCAGGGAATTCCACAATTTAGGAGCCAAAGAAGAGAAAGCCCGATCACCCATAGATTTTAGCCGTGTTGTTTGGACAGTTAAAAGACCAGCTTCAGAAGAGCCTGAACCTGAAGACCCTTGCGGTCTGGTCTGCCCCTGGTCTGTGATTTCTGCCGAGTGTAGGGTTGTGCGATATGAAGATTTTTGATCGTGTTCGATAAAAATGTCTCCACGATCTGCTTTTGAAGAAATATCATTGTATTGTGCTGTAGTGCACATTCTATCAGCTGCACTTCTGGCATGGCCGGATCAATATACTGCGACATACATTAACATCAGTGTTAACTCAGTGGTAGGGTTATACTCACGGGACACTGCACTTATTCACAAAAGTACATTTTTTATTTTTTTTACATCTGCTTTAAAGCCTTACTGGTTATTTAAATCAATGTTTCATTCGTGTGCTGTTCTGACGTGCAGTTTTTCTGAGCACACTCAAAGCGCTGCACTAAAACGAAAAAGCCCTTCAAACTGTGCCTGATTACGTTTTGTGTTGATACTGTCAAATCACACAAGGTTTATGTATAGCCTCAGTTGGTTATGTCTAAAATGAAAGTAAACAACTGAAAGAAACAGATGCATGTCTGTATATTAGATGCGAGCAGGTCTTAAAGGGACAGTAGGCTACATACATGCTGCCGACTGTAATTAAAGGGATAGCTCACCCTAAAATGTAATTTCTGTCTTTGTTTATTCACACACATGTTGTCCCAAACCAATATTAATTTCTTTCTTGTGTTACACCCAAAAGAAGATATTTTGAAGAATCTGGATAACCAAACAATTGCTGGTCCACATTGACTTTGATAGTAGGGAAAATACTATGAAAGTCACTTTGAACCAGCAACTGTTTGGTTTTCCACCTTCTTTCAAAATAGAGTTTACGTTTAGCAGAAGAAGGAAACTCATTCAGGTTTAAACAACTTTTGAGTGGGTACATGAAGGTATAAAAAGCAAAACACTAACCCTTTTTTAATTTTGGGGTGAATTATTCCTTTTTTATTATTCCTTACTTTTTTAATGTTAATAAAACACCAAACACAAAGAGAAAAATACTCTTGACTGAAAAACTTTGATACAGTTGATTTAATAGGAATCAATGTATATATGTGTATAGTGTTTTATTTTTATTTGCTCATTCAATGTTTTGAATGCTCCTGCTAAATACTATTGTACCTGAAAATAAAACACTTTTTAATTTTATTTGTATATTATGTGTAATTGTAATGTGTATCTTTGTTCAATTTTTTTTTTAGGCTCAGTCATTTGGGCAGAGGAGCAGTACTTTCCTCAGTCATTCAATGCCACATGGGATGAGGGCAGACTCCACTGTCAGTCCTGTTTCAAAGAACTGACGACCATCACCAGCAGAAATGTCCACCTCATTGTCCAGAACCTCTCTTTGGACTACTGGGTTGGACTCCGCAAGAGTTACAATGGCTCCTTCCCATGGGCCGCATGGTCTAATGGGGATCCTGTTACATATCAGAATTGGTACCCTGGTCATCCTGTTCCAAATAAAGAAAAGAAACTGATTCCTATATGTTCCTCAATTACACAAAGTCCACTGAGCACCCTAATAACTACCACAACATCTACCCCAACATCAACCCCAACATCTACCCCAACATCAACTCCAACATCTACCCCAACACCTACCCCAACATCAACTCCAACATCTACCCCAACATCTACCCCAACATCTACCACAACATCTACCCCAACATCAACCCCAACATCTACCCCAACATCTACCCCAACATCAACTCCAACATCTACCCCAACATCT
The DNA here is from genome assembly GCF_018340385.1 of Cyprinus carpio. NCBI lineage: Eukaryota > Metazoa > Chordata > Actinopteri > Cypriniformes > Cyprinidae > Cyprinus > Cyprinus carpio. The sequence goes on from NC_056595.1 coordinate 23,813,417, forward strand.
ACCCCAACATCAACTCCAACATCTACCCCAACATCAACTCCAACATCTACCCCAACACCTACCCCAACATCAACTCCAACATCTACCACAACATCTACCCCAACATCAACCCCAACATCTACCCCAACATCAACTCCAACATCTACCCCAACATCAACTCCAACATCTACCCCAACATCTACCCCAACATCAACTCCAACATCTACCCCAACATCTACCCCAACATCAACCCCAATATCTACCCCAACATCTACCCCAGCGACCTCAACACAAACCTCCACAGTCACTTCTGCTTCAATAACCTCAACGTTTCGAAGAAACAAAGAAAACGATACATGCCCCATATTGTCCGAAATGCTTTTTTGCTTAAATATGACATGTGATGATCTACAAAGTGCCATGACTATGTGCAATAGAACACAGACTGTTACCTCTAAGACTACAACATATAGCACCACCCCTAAAGTCACAACATTTAGCACCACCTTTAATGCCACAACAAACGGCACCACAACTGAGAGCACCACCACCAGCAACTGCGTCTTTGAACCCGAGCCAGATCCTGAACAGTACATCGAGGATGCTTGTGTGGTCCTGCTCAGCTTTGGCATGTGGAAGGAAGAAGACTGCAGCAGAACTCTACCTTTCATCTGTTATGAAGGTATAAGGACTTTGTCTTAGAGCACAGCATCGTATTATTAGATTCATATTGTTGATACTCTGACAATCTTAAAAAGAAAGGTTCTAAAAGGAGGTTTTCATTGAAATGCCAAAAATCAAACAAATAATGTATAACAAAAATATAAATCAGAAATGATGATATGCTTCATTGGCATTTTGTCTTCTTGTGATGATAAATCTTTCAGTGAACAGAAACATTTTTAGTTTATGAACATTTTTAAAATCCAAAACTTTGGTGAAAGTTTCCGTGGATGTAAACGCTCCTTCATGGAAGCATTAATGCCAAAAAGAACCTTTATTTTTGAGTGAGAAGAAAAGGTTCTGTATGGAACCTTAAAGAGTTCTTTCAGGCGTTTCATGTAATAATCTTTTAGAGGTACCACTTATGGGATGGGTTGAGATTTATTTAATTAATTTAGTTTTAATTCATTTTTAATTTTAATTAACTAAAATATTCTGAATTAATCAGCTCATAAACATACTTAATCAGCAGAAAAAAAATAAAATAACTGAAGTGTTATTTCATCATTTACGACATTTTTTATGACAGCTTTATGACATAAATTATATATAAAATATACAGTCATGACCAAAAATATTGGCCCCCTTGGTAAATGTGATCAAATAAGGCTGTGAAAATTCATCTGCATTGTTAATTCTTTTGATATTTTATTTAAAAAAAATCACAAAAATCTCAACTTTCATTGGATAATAAGAATTTAAAATGGGGGAAAATATCATTATGAAATAAATGTTTTTCTCAAATACACATTGGCCATAATTAAGGACACCCCTAGAAATTCTTATGAGTAAAATAACTCTAAAGTATATTCCCATTCATATTCACAATTTTGAGTACTCCAGGGTAATTATGACCATTAAATTATCCAGCCATTGCTTCCTGTTTCACAGAAATATAAATAGGGGGGAAAACAAAGGCCTAATGCCCTTATTCATCCATCACAATGAGAAAAAACAAAGAATATATTTCTGATGTGCAGCAAAAGATAACTGAGCATCACAAATTAGTGAAGTGGCTTTAAGAAAAGAGCTAGAGCAGTGAAAATTCCCATTTCCACCATCAGGGCAATAATTAAGAATTTCCAATCAACAGAAAATTTTACGAAACTTCCTGGAAGAGGACGTGTGTCTATGTATATCGTCCTAATGTGCGGTGAGAAGGAGAGTTTGAGTAGCTAAAGACTCTCCAAGGGTCACAGCTGGAGAATTGCAGAAAATAGTTGAGTCCCGGGGTCAGAAAACCTTAAAAAGAATTGTCAAACAGCACCTACATCAACACATGTTGTTTGGGAAGGTTTCAAGAAAAATTCTCCTCACTCATCCAAAAACAAAACTCCAGCATATTCAGTTGTCAGACACAACTGGAACTTCAAATGGTACTGGCTTCTATGGTCAGATGAAACTAAAAAATGAGCTTTTTAGCAGCAAACACTCAGCAAAAACCAAATATGGGTTTGGTGAACACAGAGAAAAAAAGTTCCCCATGTGTATAATGAAATATACTGCTGTATTTCTGATGTTGTGGGCCTATATTTCTGCTGGAGGTCCCGGACATCTTGTTTAGACACATGGCATCATGGATTCTAACAAATACCAACAGATAAAAAATCAGTAAGTGACTGACTCTTATAATGCGCCATGTTTGGATCTTCCAACCGTACAATAATCCAAACACAAACCTCAAAAACAACACAAAAATGGGTCACTGAGCTCACTGAGCTCCTGCTATAGCCATTCCAGTCCTCTGACCTGAACCCTATAGAAAATGAGTGTGGTGAACTGAAGAGGAGAAGCACCAACATGGAGCTGGGAATCTAAAGGGCCTGGAGTGATTCTGGATGAAGGAATGGTCTCTGATCTCTTGTCAGGTGTTCTATTACCTCATCAGGCATTACAGGAGAAAATTAAGACCTGTTAAACTGGCAAATAAAGGTTTAAAAAAGAATTCAATAAAAGGGTGTCCTTAATTGTAGCCAATGTGTATTAGAGAAAAACATTTATTTCATGCTTTCTTAAACCCACAATATAAAATCAAATTATACAATTAAATGAAATATTTTAAAAAAAATTACAAAAAAAATATCAAAAGGATTAACAATGCAGATGAATTTTCACAGCCTTTTTTGATCATATTTACCAAGGGTGCCCTTATTTTTGGGCATGAATGTAAATGATAGTATTGCACAAAAAAAAAAAAAAAAAAAAAATCACTCAGGTACCTAGCTATTTAAATTAAAGAACTTTACTAGTATTTTCCAAAGGTACTAAGTAAATGTGATATTCTGTTTACTGCGATATAAAAATATACAGTACTTTTCAACAAATTACTTGAACAGTAGTTTTGGAATTTGGGAAAAAGGTGAAAAATCTTGATTTTTCATGTCTGATTTAATGTACTTTTTAAATTTTTTTATTTTTTTACAGGCAAATGGTACAGATTAATTAATTAATTATTTTATTTTTTATTTCTCTATTACAGGCCAAACTCTGTAGCCATTTAAAATTACAGTCAACCAATGCATTTTAATTACGATCCAAACAAAGATGCTGCACACATGGAGCAGTTTCTGATTTAAATTAGATTACATACATAAAACACACCTGCATGAAAGCATCTTAGCATCAAGAACTTATTAAAAATCTTAAGATAATTTTTCCACTACAAAAAACCTTTTGTGAAATGAATGGAAATGCTACAGGTTCTTTACTGGCCTTGATTGTTCCATGAAAAATCTTTAACACCATGGAAACTTTTTAATCCACAAAAGGTTCTTTATAGTGAAAAAGTTTATTTAGATTAATAAAACACTCCTCCCTCTTATAAAATTGGTTTGTTTAGGAATTGTTTACTGAAAGGTTCTTTAGGGAATCCAAAATGGTTCTTTTGTTTTTAACACTGATTTTTTTTTTTTTTTTAATTATTAAAATGTTCTACAAAAATAGTTTTTTTAAGAACTTCTTCACTGAATGGTTCTTTGAGGAACCCAAAATGAAACCTCCTTTTTAAACCTTTATTTTTAAGAGTGTAAATAACTTGTAAGTTTCTGCTGATATACATCATTGCATCTATCTGTCTGTAGAGCGCTTTTTTGGCCAGATAAACATTTCCGATGTGACCACAAGTGCAGGCAATCTGAGCTGGTCTGAGGGACCCGGTGCTGAGAACATCAGTCACTACAGAGTGGAGGTCACTGGGGACAAAAACCAGACATTTAACCGGACTGAACTGTTTCAATACATAGAAAATCTGACAGCAGGAACTCTGTACAAAGTTCAGGTGTTTCCTGTGAAATGTGGCAGGGATCTCAATCCGCAGAATATCTCCTTCTACACCTGTAAGTAGACTTGGACTTGACTTCATTGTGCGCAACATGGTTTTAACATGGTTTCTCTGACCCATGCTGTCCCTTTTTTTAGATCCCTCTGATGTGCAAAATCTGATTGTGGTGAGTGTGACAAATGTTAGCGCCAACCTCAAGTGGAGTAAACCAGATGGAAACCATGACTTCTACTCAGTAACTTTCATAAATGCATCGAAAACTAAAGAACAAAAGTGTTATTATGAAAAGTGCACTATTACGGATCTTATTCCAGGAACCGAGTATGTATTCACAGTTAAAGCTGTAGTGAATAAGACAACTGAAGGTGTGCCGAGCAACGTTTCTGATTACACCAGTAAGTGCAGAAAGTTTCATGCTTAACTGTATTCATCCATCCAAAGCTGTAAACGTTTCCAAATAAAGCATAATTTCTTAGTTTTAATTTGAGTTTTAGTATAGCTTTATTAAGAAATTAGATTTTATTTTTTATTTTTAGGTTAATTCCAGTTTATTTTTTTGTTTTTTTCTTTGCCTTTTTTTTTAAGATTTATTTTATTTTATTTTGTTTTTTTTATTATTATTATTATTATTATTATTTTTATATCAGGATAGGACAGTATATATTGACAGAACAAATGTAGGAGAGAGGGGTACCTACATAAGTTTACAATTTAACTTGTGTAAAAAACTGAAATATCACATAAAACAATTGTGAATAACACACCATCTCCATCCCCTATGTTTAAGACATATAATTGATAATGTATTCGTTTTATTTATATTTTGAATAAGCTTTTATTTTTATATTTTTATGTTATTTATAATTACAGTTTTAGTCATTTTGGTATGTGCTGTTGTCATTTTTATTAGTTTTTTATTGTTTTAATTTGATATATATATATATATATATATATATATATATATATATATATATATATATATATATATATATATATATATATATAAAGAGGTAGTTTTATTTATTTATATCCTAGTTAATAATTTCAGTGTTTCATCTTTAACTGTTTTCATTTTATTGCCAAGGCAACATTTTAATTTTTATTTTGTGTAAGTTTTTCAATTAATATTTATATTTTATTTTAGCTTTTTTTTTTTAATTAACAGAAATGTTTTTAATAGTTTTCTGTTTTAGATTTTCATTAATGATAATAGCCTAACCCTAGTTGAAGAGAATAAAAGTGGCGCAAAACACATGTATCAGGAATAGCGTAAGGGGAAGTCACTTTTTCATGCATCATAAATATCTTGTGGTGTGAGAGTGCGCGGATGAAATGCAATAAACTCTGAAATGATTCTGAAATGATTTTGGCAACCAACATCTGAGATGCTGTGTGATGTGATTGGTCCGCTGGTTAGTCCAGTTATCCAATCACATCATCCGTTGTGCATCAAGGGATTTATTCAGTAAATGTGTTTTCACATTTAAGAATTTATGCACAACTTGGCGCTTCCATTCAGCTTGTGATAAACTCAGATTCATATAGGCTAAAACAGGTGGATGGCTATTGTCAAAGTAACAAGCATTCCTGTGACCACAACTATTGAGAGAAGCTCATTTTGATAGACTAACTGCTTTTGTTGGTGTTTACTTTTCAGTACCTTCAACTGTCAGAAACCTAAAACAATCAGAATTCACGGAGAGCACAGTCATAGCCTCGTGGGAAAAGCCTGAGGGAGGACATTCAGGATACCGCTATTGTCTTCTTGAAGTCAATACCACCGACCAGTGTACTAACTGCAGCATCAGTGGCAGTACATGCAATGATATAAAGGCAACAAACATCACAGAAAGTGATAAAAATCCCGGCAGCATGTTTTGTGTGTGTGTGGCAGCGCTAACAAAGAGCAACACTCTGTCAGGAGAAATGGTTGGAATCCCAGCATACACACGTGAGTCTCATGTTCAGTAATTACATTCCTTCCCTAATTAAAGGCATTTCATGTATCATGCATGTACTGTAAATTCTAATTGAACATTTCCATCACTAAGCTGTAAGCTTAGCGCATTAGATAAAGCTGAATGTGAGTTGACAGTCAAACAATTATGGAAGATTGTTTCTATAACGGAATATAAAAGTGAGTTCACATTTCAGACTTTTTTTCTCAGAATTGTGAATTTTTATTTTACAGTTCAGGCTTTGTAACTATGAATTGTTTATATCTCACAATTCAGACTTTTTTTTCCTTGCAATTGCAAAGTTATATCTCAAAATTCTAACTTTTTCTTAGAATTTAGTAATTTTTATTCCATGATGGAAACAGACTTCCACAAACAAGTTTTTATGTGTTTGACTGCTGCTTAGATTTTGTTCAAGCCTGCATTCAACACTGTTTTAACATTTCTTAAGTTCTGACAAACTCATGCTCTCTCCTCTCCTCTCCTCTCTCTCTCTCTCTCTCTCTCTCTCTCTCCTTTGAGTGTTTACTACTGTCCTTTTGCATTATTGACACACTATTTTCCTATTTACTACTGTAAAGTGCTTTGATAAATCTGTATTGTAAAAAGCGCTATATAAATAAAGGTGACTTGACTTGAATTCTCTCCTTACAGGCCCCAAATCTGTGGACCTCAGTTTGAAGCCTGACTTACAAAAGATGAACGCCACCTGGGAAATAAATGGGAATTATGAAAAATTTAAAGTGACAATCACAAGTGCTTATGCAAAGTATATTCAGTCATATAATACTACAGACAAGGATTACACTTTCATTAATCTGAAGGCAGGAGTGTTTTACACTGTTTCAGTTGTCACTCTTAATGGTGACCTTACAAGTGTACCTGCTAATAAGTCAGATTACACCCGTGAGTAATCATTACATTGCGATCACTATTTTTCGATTATTTTTCCAGAAGCTTAAATCACTGTCTTCATCAGCTTTTCAAGTTCAGCTGTATAACATCTCACAAATCAATTCACAGGGCCTGCTAAACCTACCTGGGTAAATGCCACCGCTAACAAAAATAACATACAGCTAAGCTGGAGTGCTCCAAAAGAGTCTGAGGGTGCCTTGATTCAATATATAGTGAAATATAACACTTCTTTCTGGGATGAAACTAATGAAATAAATACAACTGAGACAAATATCACCATTCATAATTTAAGACCAGGAACAAATTATACGTTTAATGTCATGGTCTTAGCTGGAAATTTGCTGAGTGATCCAGAAACTGATAGTGAAATCACAGGTAAAGAGACTACATTTTGTTTGTTTATGAAGCAAACATTTGGCTTTGTTTACTTCTATTGCGCTTCATGATTATGCTGTTCATTCTAACATGTTATTAGAATGAGTATTTTGAGTAATTTTTCCATGTTTAAAATCGTCTTTGTTTATTTCCAGAGCCTGAGAAGAGGACACTGGTCCTCACGATGTTGTGTTCCTCTCAAACCGCACTTCATTGTGACAAACCTGAAACTCGGAATGAACTGTTTGAAACGGTGAAGAAATGTTCAAAGACTACATCAAGCTTGTTGCAACTTTACAGTAACAGAATTATTATGCAATGAATGCACACGAGAAAAAAAGATGATGATTAAAAAAACACAATGACCAACATTTAGACTTCATAAATTGTTAAAGTTATTGCATTTGCACTGTTATACTGATTACAAAAACATGTATTTAGATTTAACAATAACAATTTTTTTTTATTATTTATTTAAACCTTTTATCTTGAATGCAATTTAAAAAAAAAGAAAAAAGAGAAACATTCAAAACCAGCTTTGTGCAAATAGCTGGAAAAATTTACTGAAATAAACACAAATTTTCTTTCTGTCTTTCAGCTGAAAAAAATGTTTTATGACAAATTTCAAAACTTGGTCCACTGGAAGCTTAAAGAAAAAAATAGGTTTGTAAAAACAGCTGGATCTCCAGCAAGTCACATTTGTTGTCATGAATATATATATATATATATATATATATATATATATATATTTTACAAATTAGTAAGATTTGTTTGATTTATATTAACCTCTGACTCTCATTTCACAGCAAAGACATCCTTTGAATCTCTATGATGTGGCCTACAATCAAGAAAGAATCACACACTGAAATAATGTGTGATTTCATGCCTGGTGAATTCTGAATTTATTTTCTTACATTTCCATGAATGCAACTTACAAAAGAGGAACAAAAGCAATGTGTCAGAGAGCCAACAATATATGTTATATACAATTTTATTAGATTAGATTAGGAAACAAGGGAGAGAAGAGGAAACATTTAGAGAAGAAATATACGTTTTTGGTAAACTTTACGGGAACCAAATGTCCTCACAGGGATAGCAAAACCTGATATTTTTGACCTTTTGGGGACATTTTTTTGGACCCCATTAGAAAAACACCTTATAAATCATACTAAATGTTTTTTTTTATTATTTTCTGTGTGAGTTATGGGGTGAGGATATAGAATATACAGTATAAAAATCATTATGTCTTTGGAAAGTGCATTGGTTTAAGGGGTTGTTAAGTGCTTGTTTTTAGCTTCTTGGAAGGTTTTATTTAGATTCTCACTCATTTTTGGATCTGTATGGCAATTTTTTCTTCTTACAAATTGCATATTGACATTTACTATAGATTGAGTGGTGTGATGATATTTGCTATATTTGTGGGAGCTATAATTCATCTTCAAAACTTTAACATGAATAACTTTTTTTAAGACCTTTGCTATAGCTTCATGTGAATTCCAGTTTTAATGTTCATGATGGATTACTGCTGATTATTTTGGGGACTGGTTTCATTATAATTAAAGATATTACACATGGGTTTGTTTGCTTTATTTCACTACTTTATGCAAGTTCTCAGTATAATTACTTTCTTTCCAACTTGTGATGTTCATTTACATCTACAACCATGAGTCCTCAATATTTCTGTCTTGTTTTCCAAATATATAAACATTCTTAAATCAAGATACATTTACTTGAAAAATTAATATATATATATATATATATATATATATATATATATATATATATATATATATATATATATATATATATATACACACACACACACACACACACACACACACACACACACAGAAATAAGTTTTCAACACACCAACATTTTTTAAACAGCTACAATGCTGCAATTTGCATGAAATTTTACCTGACATTGGCATTAAACTCATATTACATCATATTATTAAAACCCATAAAAAAGTTCTAAAGTGAAATGACACAGGAACAAAATTTTTATATTTCTTGAGTTAATGCCAATTTCTGGTCAAAATTTCATGCAAATTGCTGCATCGTAACTGTTCAATCAAAAAAAAAAAATGTTGATGTGTTGATTATTTACAGTATTTCCCCACTGTATATATATATATATATATACTTTTTTTAGATATCTGAGATATCTGAAAACATAAAAATACATTTATATTTTTAAATATATATCCAAAAGTATTTAAAAATAGACATTTTTTCTGTATTCATTTATATATTTATTATTTATTATACATAATATTATATATTATGTATTTATAATATATATTTTTAAAATATGTATTTGGGAAAAAAAAAAAAACACAATTCCCATCATTTTAAGAGAACTATTGAATGCTCATTTTCAGCTCATTGCTGAAAAAAGCAGAATATGACCATCACGGATCTCTTGTTGTAATAGAACACTCCCACCGTGTGCTCTACTGCATTAATGCATCGATACAAGAGGCACAATCCACATACAACATAATGTGATTGTGAAAGTGATGTGATGTGTAGCCAAGTGCATGCACATAACTATAGACTGAGCAAGTAATACGTCTCATAGCCCTACTAATTCACCCATCAAAATCTCACTCCAGCCAGGAAAGTGAATTTGTCAGCCCTGGTTTATTCAAAGAATCAGACCTCCTTCCAGACTTTCTGAACGGCGTCATGTCGGATAACGTGAACAAAAACATTTCTCTTATCCTACATGTACAAACATAGAGTAGTGCGAGCATGAACGCTCAAACACAGCCTTCACAGGTCAACTGCTCGTAATAAACACTGAACTGAGTTAAGGACCGTTCAGATATAGAAAAGAAGAGGCTGCTAATAGCCTACAGTACATTGTCTATGACTGATAAATAGGTGTCCATCACTTCAAAACATATTTAAGAGTCCATGCGTTCACGATATACATATAGTGCAATAAATATATGCAAAACCATCCATAAAGCATCAAAATGGACAGGATTCTTTTAACATTTGGGCAACACAGCACTGCAGATGGGCAGCATTTGCAAACTAAACGTGTGATTCGTGCGATGTTCCTTTGGTGCTCCACTGAAATGGGCAGATAACCCAGTGTCAAATGTTGGTTATAAGAATGTTGTGGGAACATTGTTAGAACATTGTTAACCTTAGAAGGTTATTTAAAGGGTACAAAAACTTTTTTTACAACATTCTACTAACTTTGTTTACCCAAAAAACAACATTATTTGAAGATTTATTTGTAATGTTCTAAGAATGTTAAAAGTACAGTTTTTTTCTTGTGATTAGAACATTATTTAAAGATTACTAAAAAATAAATAAATAAATTCTTAGAACTTTCAAGTACAAAAAAAAAAAACCTCATAAGAACATTCCGAGAACATTCTAAGAATGTTTTCTCTGAATGTTATGAGAAAGTTACATAAGTATTAACTCTAAGAATGTTTAGGGCCATTGCTGAAATAGGCCCAGATTAAAAACAGACGAAAATTTTCCGGAAGCTGAACAGTTTTCCTTTGCTATATTAACTTCAAAATAATTCTTAGAATGAAATTTGGAGTCCGACTTTCGGACGCTTATACACAGTGTTACTTTCTTATTATACAGTTACTATTATTCTATATTATTTGCGCTGTGACGTTACTGACGTAACTAGGGATGTTCATTTCAGTTATTTTTCCTAACCGACAACCGAGGCTCGTTAACCAATTATTAACCGTGAACCGTCAAGATTATTTTAAATTAGAATTGAATTAAATTAGAAATGATAAGTGTCTGTGACCCATTAAAAATACTAACAGAAAAACATAATAAAGCTAGGCTATATATAGGCCTATAAAAATATAACAAATAAATAGGCCTACACGAGAAATATATTTTTACTATTTTAAATCATAAATTAAGAAAATTAACGAAAAACTGTGCAACGAGTATCCTAGTATGCAGAGTTTCGGTTCATTTTTGTGCTGCGCGAAATGAACCCAGACGGCAGAAAGCGGCATCCTATTTTTCTTTAGGCTTATTTTACAAAAGCACAAATATTTGTTTTTATTGTGAATGTACACAAATAAAGGCAAACCTTTTACAATTCGGATTATCTTTATGACTAAAAGGAGTCATACAAAAATCAAGTGATTGCACTGGCGCAGCATGCGCATGCACAGTTAAGCATTGCTACCTTGACAATGTAGCCTGTTTATTATCATAATAAACTACAGTCAGTCAAACTGAAGAAAAAAAAAACCACACACACACACACTGCTCATGTACTAAAATCTGTTCCATTAAGTGTTATCACCGTACTGCCGTGATGTTATGCAAAACATTTAGTTTTACATGGATATTGGAATGTGAGTGAAGTACATAATAAATAATAATTTGGCATTCAAATACATCGCGAATACGGAAACATTTGATTTTGTGTCGAATGAGAGACCCAACATTCGTTTCAGTTTCGTTTTAGCCTAAATTAATTTTCGTTTGGCTTGTCATTTATATTGCTGTAGCTTCTTATATTTTTAATTCTTGTTCTTTTCTAAATACTGTTAATCGAAATGATTAGTTGTGAAGTGAGGGGAACTAAAATAGCCTAGCTATGTTTACAGTGTTTATTATAGCCTAATGTTTGTAAACATTTTGCTTTGCATTAAGTCTATTTCTGAATGAAATAATAAAACGTGACTTCTTATTCTTTTCTTCTCTTTAAAAATAAAATAAATAAATAAATTACTTTAAAAACTGTATTATGATAATACATCATTATTATTATTCATGTTCAATAAAGGCCGGCTGGTGGCGTCGCTTCTTGGTCAGTCTGAGTGCGCATGTAAGGTAAGGGTCAAATGCACATGCACCAATGGCGAGAAAAAATAGGCCCTTTTTGCGCCACAGCATCAGCCCCAATTCGGTCTTAATCCGGCCCTGATTACTACTAATAAATGGCTAATATTCTAGTAATATGCATGCTAATAAGCAACTAGTTAAGAGACCCTAAAATAAAGTGTTATCATAACATTAATAGCGCTTTAAGTCAAAGTTATCTGGTCTTTAATAATGTTGTCCAAACGTTTGCACAAAAACATTTAGACATCATTAAATGTTACTACTTAATTTAGAATGTTCAGATAATTTTCAGATAAAAGTAGCATTCTTCTAATGTGTTCAAAATGATAAAATTTAATGTTATCTTAACATTTGCATAAACAAGAAAAACATTCAATAACGTTTTCATAACTCAATGGGAATGCTATACTACACTAAACGTAACAGTATACTGTATGTGAAATGCTGTAGAGTCAAAGCAACTGGGATTAATACACTTTGTTACTCAATATTTACTCAAAATTCACTAAAATATTAGAAAACATCTGCATGGTCCTTGGAACCGGACAATTATTTATTTTACCAAACATTGGTTTCTATTAACATTTAACAAATATTATGATTAACATTTGCAAATGTCTCCCTACATTTTGCAGTTCAGAGACTTGAATCCACACAGTGTTCTTCCACCCTTTAAAACCACCAGTGATGACTTCATATACAAAGCACAGCACAAAGAGCAGAAACCAAACAAGGTTTTGAAATGTTATTAGACGCACTTTAAAACTGGTGGTCAGTGTGCTCTAAATGTGGACATAAATTACAATAACAGTAACAGACCCAAACAGGCTTTTTCTGCTGTATCCCTTCTTTAATCAGTCTCCATCACACACACACAGGTGTTTGCACATGCTGCCCAGCAGGAAGAGTATACAGTACATATTCACAAACACAGAGAACAAGCGCAATCTTACACTGAAACATTTCCAGTTGTAACGGGTTTTTTTACAGGTTCAAGTTTGCAGTTGAGCTTTGTTCAGAAACAGGCAAGTTCAAGCTTACAGTAGTCGGCATTCGACTCCAGTGTGTCCATGTTAAATCAGGGATAAACACCTCTAAAGATGACCAAACGTCCCTCTCGTGACTGACATTACAAGAGCATTTCATTCTCAACATCCCTGAGACTCACTGAAGTTTGAGTCTCGGACAATCACAGAAACAGTTTTATATCGCTGTCAGTGGTGTAGCAACAACATAGCTGTTTTATGTTTTAAAAGAATAAAAATCAAGCCCTATTTATACTGCAGCCTTAATGTCTCACATCATAGAAAAAATCATCTCTGGAGGTCCAAGTGACAATCTGTGGAAGGCCATTTCCGTCACATGAGAAATATAATCAGACTTAATTGTTAATTATTATTATTATTGTTTGTTTAAAAATTCATAAAAGTCATAATCGTGATATGATATGGCAAAAAAGTTGAAATTATGAAAGAAAAAGGTAGAAATATGATATAAAGAGTCAAAATTATGGGGGGGGGACTAAATTATGACATAATAAGTCAAAATAATGAGACAAGGAGTCATGACCCCTTAAAAACTCAAAAAGACAAAATTATGATAGTCTGACAAAAATTCTCTATTGACAGTCTAAAGTATGACACAGAAAGTCTTAGTTATGAAAAAAAAATAATTATGATATACTTGAATTATGACAGTCTAAATAGACATAGTTATGACAAAAAGACAAAATTATGAGATAAAAAGTCATCATTGTGACAAAAAAGCGAAATTATGAAAACTGATTTTTGACAAAGATTCAGTCCTAACATAAAAAAGTCAAAATTGAGATAAAAGGTCATTATAATGACAAATAGCTGAAATTTTGAGATAGTCGAACTATGACAAAGTTTTGAATGATGACATACTGAATCTAAAGTATGAGATAGAAAGTCATAATGACAAACGTTAAAATTATGAGATAAAAAGTAAAAACTGACACAAGTTGAAATTATGATGGGGGTTTATGACTTTTTCTTAAGTCATAATTTCTACGTTATCTCATAATTGGCTTTGTAATAATTTCGACTTTATAATGATCATAATGACCTACTCTCTCTCGAGTATCTTGACTTTTTGTAATAATTTGACGTGTCAACTTCAAGTTTTATTTCAGAATTATGACTTGGTATCTCATTTTTATGTCTCATAATTTCTACTTTTTGTCATAACTCACTTTTTAAGTTTTTTTTTTTTTTTTTTTTTTTTTTTTTTTTTGTGAAATTGGGCTTCCATACACTGTAGTTTATGCTGTTCAGTTTGTGTCATAATTATCAAAATTACGAATTGAGACCCTTGAGAGCTTTTAACCTCCACAGACTCTGAATTATTCACGTCCATGGCAGCACTCATAATGTTAACATGGATTCATGTGTGGTTTTAATGTTGATCGTTTTATCACCACATAAATCTACTGCTTGCAAAATATTAAACAACAAAGAAAGCCTGTTTCACACTGTCATTATTTCACTGAATCCTGATGATTGCAGCAGTTTAAAGCTACAGTTTGTGCTTTGGCTTCTTTATGTAAATATGCTCTGCCTCTCATGTAAATTACATTTCATTGTATTTGCTTACTCAAAATGCTCAATTTATGGCCCTTGTTAGCAGAAATATCACATTTAGCAGCGTTACTCACATGCTGCTTCTGTGTGAGTTGTGAAACAGGCCTGCGAGAGAATGATATTAAATGCTCTCTTGTCCAACAGAGATGATTTTTCCTTGAAGGGAAACCGGGACAGGTTTAGTTTGGGACTTTTAAACGTTGACATCACACTTCCTGTAGAAATGCACAAGCAAAGGCCTCTATTTCCTGTCTCACAGTACACACACTTCCTGATTTGATATGAAACACTCTGAATAAGAAATAAATACCATTCATAAACTACACAGAGCATATTTCCAGTAATGTACAGCAGGTGTTTCTCCAAGCAGCATAAAATACGCATAAAACACAGCCACATGATTCGACTCTCCAGTCTTTCGTCACGAGGCTGATATAAAGCCGTCGTGACACAGTGAGAAGTTGCACAGTGATGGACGACCGGCAACACACCGGTCTTCAGTGCATGCATACAGCAAACAGATCCTAGTCGACAAATAAAATACTGCAGAATTGAGCTTAGCAAAACATATGGACTCAAAAATCAGATTTTAAAATGTTCTCTGTACGTTAATCACCTTGAGAACTCCAGCCATATACACACTGCAAAGTTTCAGTAGTGACAGCTGCATTTAAATATTAATTTCGTCTCCTAAACTAGGTATACACCAATACATCTTCAGACTGAAAGATCTCTAGCACCTTTAGCATGTCTGAAACATTTTGGTTTATATTTTTCAGGCTTAAAAAAGGCATTTACTGGGACTCAAAGAAGTGCAACGTTCTTCAACAGTCTTAAGCAGCGGTTCTCAACTGTTTCGCAACTGGAAATTTGAGGGGGAAATTATAAATGAAATGCAACTATAATCAAGTGTAGTAAGGAGAAAATGCATCTTTCTATCATTTGTCCACACGATTTCAACAAACTCATCAATCTTTTGGTAGAAGAGAGTCAAGTTAGATAGAAAAAGATACCAAAAATCAGGAGCAAATCTACACCAGGTAAAAAAATAAATATAAACCAGAAGATGACATTAGATACACATACAGATAAATAACATTTCTGCTACTATTTATGCATTTACAAAATAGTTTTCCCATTCAGTCTATCATGTTATTAACTTTGCATATATTTGGCTCTAAAAAGTTCATGTTAATATTAACAAAATATATAACAATAACACAAAAACTACTAAAAAAAATCTTAAAATCACTAAATTTTTATATATTTCATCAAAAATACAGCAAAAAAAAAAATAATTTATTTGATCAAAAATACAGTAAAAACAGAAATATTGTGAAATATTATTATAATTTAAAATAGCTGTTTTCTATGAGAATATATTATAAAATGTAATTTATTCCTGTGATCAAAGCTGTATTTTCAGCATCACTACACCAGTCTTCAGTGTCACATGATCCTTCAGAAATCATTCTGATATTATTATTATTGCTCAATTATTACTAATGCTCAATTATTAATAATAGTTCCTCTTATAAGCATAAAAACTGAAAGCATATTCCAAACTTTTGACCTGTAGCATATAATATCATTTCAGTGTTTGATTTGAAGGAGATTTTTGTTTACCTTTGGGTCACCACATAATGTCGGATCCTGAAGCAAAACCAGTTGAGAACCACTGACGGTTAACACGACGTGACGTTTGCCATTTCATATTTGGCAGATTTACAATTCAAAATCTTACAGGTGGAAAACAAAGGACCGTAAAGCCACAGCTATAACAATCAAGATACCAGTTAAAAAACACGCACAAACATCGGGATTTTAAATATATCAGTACTAACAAAGCAGAAACATCTGACACTCTTTGTGTTTGTTCAGATCGACCTCATAACACACAGCAAAATCCTGTAGTTTACAGTGCGAGTGGAGATGTCATGCGTTTGACGCAGGAGTCTGTGTTTGCATTAAACGTGCTCACGCTAGCATGCAAACACGTGCTGACGGATGCTGCATCGGTAGATGACCTTGCCTGGGTTTCACAGACAGACGACGCTGAAAAGATCCTGCAAACCAAAGTCAAACTGAAAAGCAGGATTGCATGTCCTACAAACATGTCACAAGTACAAAAGCATTTCAGCGTGGTTGTTTTCCATCTGAAAGCATATTTATTGCATACATACAAAACAATTCCAGCAGCCGATGTTTTAACGCATCAAAACACAAGCTGAACTCCATGCATGAGGCACAAATGCATGTTTCCTTCAGTTGCATGTACTTCTCCAATTTTCCAAATGCTCCGAATGCATTGAACTCAATATGCATCCATGCACATTTGCTCACACGCTGCGTTAGCAGTACAGCGACATCCGGCTGCGCCGCATGGCCTCGCTGATCAGGTACGCGGGACTCACTTCCGGTTCCTCCGTCATCACCACGATGTTCTGCCACTCGCCACACTGATTGGACTTCTTGATCGTGTCCACGACGCAAAGTGCATACAGACAGTCCTCAAAAGTCGCGGCCATCGTCAGCGGCCGGCCGTCCCACGTTCGCCGGTCGTCTTGATCCTGAAACGCCTGCCGAACGGCTTGAACCATGCAGATGGTGCCGATGAGATACGGAGACGGGATGTCCCGGAACGCCTTGTCCGGTAGGGACGCGTTTCCGACAGGTGTGCTATCCTTGAGAAGGAGCTCCTGACCGCTTTCTCCGTCATTCTTCTGTCCGTACAAATCCGTCCCGCAAACCGTCAACCTGCCAGACGTTCCTACGACCACAACCTCCTGCCGAAACTCGCCCGGGACGTTAAAATTGAGCGTAACCGTGCAGCACGCGCCTCCTTCCAGCACCATCTGAAAGGTGCAGAAGTCGTCGCTGGTGATCTGCCGGATCCCACAGATGTGGTCCGTCTGCTTGACGAACGTCTTGAGGAAGCCGTGCACCTTCGCCGCACGCCGGCCCGTCAGAAACGTGAGCAAGTCAATGATGTAGCTCCCGACCGAATGCAGCCCGCCGCCGCCCATCAGGTCATCGCAGCTCCAGTTGTACTTCTTCCCGAGGAGGCTCCCGCCGTGAACCTGCGCCTCGCAGACCAGCAGCTCGCCCACGTAACCCTCCTCCAGCAGCTCCTTCATGCGGACGAAGGCGGGGAGGAAGCGCAGCACGTTACCCATGATGCTGAGCAGCTTCGGGTAGTACTGGGCTGCTGACATCATGCGGAAGGCATCCAGCGGCGTCGCCGTCCGGTCGCATATCACGTTTTTTCCAATTCCTAGAAGAGGAAATGAGAGAGAAAGTTAGACAAAACTAAACTCAGACATCAGGGATCAGAGAGTCTTCAGAAGAGGATAGCTCTAAAAGAGTACATGTATTTTGAGGAAAGTTTGCCATCTGCTGGTATTTATAGGTAGTGCAATGAAAAGAAACCTGTTGTGTAAAAAATTATTTTTCAAAGTTACAGATAATTGGGGTAAGTTTTACATGAACATACTATTTCAGTCTATCTATTTTAAAATCTTAATGTTGATTTAGTCTTAATTTGTGAAATTTACTAGCCATTTTGAGTGAAAATGATTTCAAAGTAAATCTTAAAAGTATTTTTTTTTTGTGTATTAGAAAAGAGGTTTTATTTGAAGAACACAATCACATCAGTGAACAGCACACTGCAGAAAAACACTGTAAAAACTATTTACTCTGCTAGTAAATTTCACAAAAAACAAAAAACAAAAAAAAACAAAGAAACAGCAAGTAACACATGAAATACAATTTTGAAGATATATATATATATATATATATATATATATATATATATATACATATATTTGTAAAACATACTCCAATTGTCTGTTTTATTTACAACTTATACAACTTATATATTAATGTATTTATTTTTTTACAGTGCAGGTTTCCTTTCATTGCACTACCTATAAATACCAGCAGATGGCAAACTTTCCTCAATATACATTTCAAAACAATAAAATATATCTTACAGAGGGATTTGAGTGTTTAGATGGTACTGTCTGTGAGTCAATTGAATTAATCAAAAATATCAATTTGGATCAATTTATTTAATTCTTGCTGAATAAATGTATTAATTTCTTGTACTTTTTTAACAGCAAACTTTGTGTAGTGTAACTGTATGTACTAAAAGCTGAGATGTTGCTAGTCTCATAAGCTGAATGATCAGCACTGAAGTCCTGCGTAACGTCTTCACGGTCTGATGCACGGCATTCTCCTCAGACTCACAGCAGAATAAACTAGCAGGCTAATCTCCCATCAGCTCCTGACGGCAAGACCTGAGTCAGAAAATTAATCCAGCTGACCCATTTCTAGAAATCCAGTGTGGGAGACGAGAAAATAAATCTGTGTTGGTTCAACAGCAGCCACGATTCAGAAATGCTCACCAAGTCGCATGAAATCAAAAAAACAGATGTTTTTACTTTCTCCTGTTCTTATTGTGAATGACTGATCAGTGCACGTTATTCCACAGAGAAATGCCTGTCTTCCATTAAGATAAAACCACTTTCCTTTACAGATGATGTCATCA
Source organism: Cyprinus carpio (assembly GCF_018340385.1). Taxonomy (NCBI): domain Eukaryota; kingdom Metazoa; phylum Chordata; class Actinopteri; order Cypriniformes; family Cyprinidae; genus Cyprinus; species Cyprinus carpio. The sequence goes on from NC_056595.1 coordinate 23,832,653, forward strand.
ATCCCTCTTATTCTTAAGCCCCTCCCCCTCAACCTGACTCATTTCTGGTTCATAAGAGCGAGCGAGCGAGAGTGAGAGAGAGAAAGAGAGCGTGGGCTCATTAGTGTGAGGATACCAAGATCCAAGACCTTGCAATTTCTTCCTCTCTAGGGATCCCAACAGCATTAATGCACATTGTACCTGCACAAAACACACACACACACACACACACACACACACACACACACACACACACACACACACACACACACACACACACACACACACACACACACACACACAGACAAACAGACAGACAACTACATCTGTATCCTCTCAGTAAACAATTATGCATCTATCTTAGAAACCTAGCAACCAACCAGAACACCCTGGCAACCACTCCAAAACATTCTAGCAAAATACAAGCATCTAGGTCACATCAAAGCAAGTTATGATAACATAGTTATAATCAGCAATTCTGAACATCTGTAAATCTAAAGAAAGGCAGCCAATACACAAATACAATATTATACTAACTTAGCTGATAGATATGCTGAAAAACATTAAAATGAGCACAGATGCTCTGGTCTGTGGATTGTGAAGGAGGAAAACTGATGTTTGTGGCTGATCTGAATTATCAAAGCTCTGAACTGACACGCATCATACTCTCTGTGCATGTGTTTGTCCGTATCACATCTCCATTAAAAACACACTAGTGTTGGAAGCAGTTTTAATAGAAGAATAACTTAATATTTCTGTAAAGCATGTTCTTGTGATCATGTTTGTATTCTCATTGTATGGGACTGTAGTCAGGGTAATGGGGCACAAATGAAAACAAGTGAAGTATCAATGTACATATTACAAAAAAAAAAAAAAAAAATATGTAAAAGAAATTACTTTTGCAGTGAAATAAATAAAAAGCTCAGAGAGTATTACACATTAATCCAGAAATTCAGACATATGCATTACACTGATGTAGCATCAACCTTGACTAAGATACTTATCTGACTGGTGAAAATAAAATAATTAACATTGCTAAAAATGATTAACACTGGATAATATTCAGTCATTTCAAGCATCTGTCTGCATTATTTTTCAATATTGTGTTTTATGTACATATATATATAAATATATATATATAATATATATATATATATATATATATATATATATATAAATTGCTTTAGATTTACAATAATATTTTGTTTTTCTTTCCATAAAAAAACAAAACATATTTTGCTTATAATATTTAATGACACACACACACACACACACATAAACACACACACACACACACACACACACACACACACACACACACACACAAACACACACACACACACACACACATATATGTAAAATCTTTGAATATCAATCAGTGTTACTGCTTTTCCAGGAGTTTAATTGTGGCATTAGAGAGCAGTGGAGAGGAGATAATTACACTTCCATCATCCTAATGGAGCTCTGTCTCTGAGAGAAAGAGAGAGAGAGAGAGAGAGAGAGAGAGAGAGAGAGAGAGAGAGAGAGAGAGAGAGAGAGAGAGAGAGAGAGACAGACAGAGAGAGAGAGAGAGAGAGAGAGAGAGACAGAGAGAGAGCTAAATCTGCACTACAAAACGACTCACGATGAGATGCAAAGCAGCTGCTGCGTGAGGTTCAGAGAGATGAACAGAGAAAAAGCCAGAGGTGAGGAGATGAATGGAGCCGGTGGGTTTATTTTCATACATTTGGACAAAAACATCTCTGAAACCCCCCGAGACTGATGATCTGATCAGGTTTAGAGTCGACATGAAATCAAAACTGACCATTCGCGTTCTTAAATGCATGTTCCTGCTCTCTCTGTGAATAATTCATCAGTGCACATCTGATCCAAAGAAAACAAATGTCTGTCTTCAAAATGCTTCATCAAATCTCCTCGGAAATGACTTTTACTTTTTGGCTGACGTCACATTTTTTTTTTTTGGGCTGCTTGAATATTCAGCTTCAGTCTGAAATATGACACATTACATGTAAAATAGGTTTTGAATGCTTTTGTCAAAGGATTAAAATTTTCCAAAAGCATGTACAATTTTTCTGTTCTGTACTACATATTTAGTTCAAATTAGCAATATATATATATAATTTCTTATTTTAAAAAAAAAAAAAAAACCTTAATAATACTAGGAATATTAAGATTTTTAGCAACAGAATTTCGCAGATGTGAAGAACATAGATAGATAGATAGATAGATAGATAGATAGATAGATAGATAGATATTTTGCATTTTTATTCAAAATGTACAAATAAAATAAAATAAAATATAATAAAACTGATCGTCTCAAAACCAAACATAAAACATACTGATATCTTTTTTTTTTAAGACATTGGATTTTGAGAGATATATTTGTACATTTTTCTTTCCATAAAATACAAAAAAAAAAAAAGTTTTTAATTTAAAACAGTTTAACTATGACTGATATACACTGCATAAAGCCTTCTCCTGGAAAGCAGCTGGATAATGCTATTAACATATTTTTCAGTAACGTTCCCAACAATGATGTTCAAACATCACAGAAAAGCAAATGTTGAAATTTACATGGTATGAAATCGTGAATTATCAATGGACAGATTTAGTGATAACTGGCTTAAATGACGAGCAGAAACTCCCTCACGCTGGCCTCGGGCCATCAGGAAACCGGGTCAGACTTATTGTGACCGCGTCCTGGAGCTGTTCGTTTACATCAGTGAGTATTGTAGCTAAAAGCTGATGATGCTGATAATGCAGTCTTATTACTGTGCTGTTAATGTAGTGTCTATATGGAACAAGAACAACACAGCGTGAGAGTCGAGAGTCGATGTAATCGAGCAGAGACGCTGTGAACACATTCCACTTGACCCATTACCTCAGGGTCTAAAACACATCCAAACCCAGAGCGAGTAAAACAGGTCCGGCTGTGAGTGCTGGATTCCTCCAACGGCCTGAGCTCACATTTCCACTCCGTCTGAAGCCATGAATGAGAGATAATACCAGTGTGTGTGTGTGTGTGTGTGTGTGTGTGATAGGATACAGCTGCATCTGTATGGCAGAGATCCAAGCCGCCCCACACACACACACACACACAGGCACATCAATCACAGCGAGCATCTCAATGCTCCAACACACAATATTCAAACACAGTCTCAGCTGAGACACATCAGGAGCCAGAGACAAACACACACCATACACTCACGATCTGTGTGTGGACACATTGATACACACTTCATATAGCATCATACTGTATGCATCATATATATCATATATTATTCAATCATATCATATTTGAAAATATATAAAATAAATCATATATAAACTAAAAATTATATATATATATATATATTTATATAAATGTATTATCTTTTATATTATAATAAATGCATTATATATGTATGTATATTGCATAAAACTAAAATAAAAATAAAATAACTAAAATTAAAAAAAACAATACAAATAACAAAATCACATAACAAAATTACTAAAACTTAAACTAAAATAAATGATGAAATAAAAAAAACTAAAAGCTAATTCAAAATATGAAGAAATTGTGTAATAGCATATAAATAATACTAAAATAATACTGATATAAATCAAGAAAACTGCAAAAATTTAATTAACACCTATTTTTCACAAAAAACTATATTTTCCAATCCTAATAAAAAATCAAAAAATAAAAATAAAAAAAAAAAATAAAAATAAAAATAAAAATAAATGAATAAAATAAAATAAAATAAAATAAAATAAAATAAAATAAAATAAAATAAAATAAAAATAAAATAAAATTAAAAATGCATAAAAAGAAGAAAGAAAAGAAAAGAAAAGAAAAGAAAAGAAAAGAAAAGAAAAGAAAAGAAAAGAAAATAAAAAAGTGGGTGTGGTTATCATCCAAAACTGATCTTCTCAAAACTACCATATGTGACCCTGGACCACAAAACCAGTCATAATATCAATATTTTTTAAATTGATGTTTATGCATCATCTGAAAGGTGAATATTGGACAATATTTGGCCGAGATAAAACTATTTGAACATTTGGAATCCGAGGGTTGAGAAAATTGCCTTTAAAGGTTGTCCAACTGAAGTGACCATGTATGACAGAATGAACTACACTCTTCAGCAGCACACTTTAATCTATATATGTGTGTATGTGGATGAGAGTGAGAACATCAGCACACTCACACTGAGCATTAAATCACGCCTGCAGGACACAGAAAGACTTCTGAGATTGAATTACAATCCCGTGAGAGACTGCGCCAGAACACACTATTGATCTCACACACACAAAAACAGCCTCATCTTCTACAGCAAAGAGAAAATCCTGAGAATCAGCCTGCAGATGGAGAACATGCTTCTGTGCTGTGGTCTCTTTTACTGTCAAAATAAAATCTAAATCAGAACAACGACAAATCACATGCAGCTCTGACTTCATGCTGACATTAGTTCCTGATCAATAAAGATCAAAAAACATCCTGCATTTCATCTCATTTAGAAATACATCGGTACATAACAAATACTGTCATTTGGTTCCATGTATCTATCATTGAGGCCTAGAAAGCTTCAAACTTTAAGGCATTTTAAACAGTTTTCAAAACTTTAAAACAAGTCTTTGTCAACTCAATATTCAAAACTTATCTTAAACTTTGCTTAGTTAAAAATTACATTTACATGCATTTCAGTTCATATAAATTTTACTTCCTTACATTTAAATTTGATTGTACATTTTTAAAAAATATTTAGAATTTTTGAACTTATATTTGAATTACTGAAGTTTTTATTTTTATATTTTGCTGTTTCCATTTTTAAAGTTTAAGTAATTTAGTTTTTGTGTTATATATATATATATATATATATAATATAATATATATATATATATATATATATATATATAAATACAGTACAGGTCAAAAGTTTGGAAACATTACTATTTTTATGTTTTTTGAAAGAAGTCTCTTCTGCTCATCAAGCCTGCATTTATTTGATCAAAAATACAAAAAAAAACAGTAATATTGTGAAATATTATTACAACTTAAAATAATAGTTTTCTATTTGAATATACTTTTAAAAAATCATTTATTCCTGTGATGCAAAGCTGAATTTTCAGCATCATTACTCCAGCCTTCAGTGTCACATGTAACATCCAGTCTATCACATGATCATTTAGAAATCATTCTAATATTCTGATTATTATTATGAGTGTTGGAAACAGTTCTGCTGTCTAATATATTTGATGAATAAAAGGTTAAAAAGAACTGCGTTTATTCAAAAAAAAAAAAAAATTCAATATATATATAATCTAATAATAATATTTTCTTTACTGTCACTTTTTATCAATTTAACACATCCTTGCTGAATTAAAAGTATTGATTTTATTTTAAAAAAAGAAAGAAAAAAAAATTACTGACCCCAAATTACTGACCAGTAGTGTATATTGTTATTACAAAATATTTCTATTTTAAAAACATAGCTTCTTCTTTTTTTTTTTTTTTTTTTTTTTTTACTTTTTATTCATCAAAGTATCCTAAAAAAGTATCACATGTTCTGAAAAAATATTAAGCAGCAGAACTGTTTCCAACTTTGATAATGAATCATCATATAAGAATGATTTCTAAAGGATCATGTGATAATGATCCTAAAAATTCAGCTTTGCATCACAGAAATAAATGATAATTTAAAGTATAATAAATTTAAAAACAATTATTTTAAATTGTAATAATATATCACAATATTACATTACATTTTCTGTATTTGTGATCAAATAAATGCAGGCTTGATGAGCAGAAGAAACTTCTTTCAAAAACATAAAAAATAGTAATGTTTCCAAACTTTTGACCTGTATATATATGTCTATTGTCTATTTATTTTAGTTTGAGAATGAAAATAGAAGTTTAATATTTTAAAAAATTTAATTTCATCTTCATTAACATTTATTTTAATTTCAAGTAACATATTTATTTATTTATTGGTCTGCATCTTGTTTGTACCTCAATTCAAATTCAGGAAATTGAACTTAAATTTAAAACCCTAGTACA